>NW_010409181.1:25250-29901 GCF_000710305.1 Buceros rhinoceros silvestris
AGCAGGAAACCCAAAGGAAAATCTGGGGGCAAAAAGGGAAACGATTCTCAGCTGTGTAACTCTAGTAATCTGCTGAACAAAACTCAGAGGTGCTGTATATGAAAAGGCTTACAAAATGTCTACAAAATGTCTGACATTAAAAGGGGAAGTTTTACGATGCCAGGTCATATAGATCAACCCCAATCAGTATATCTGTTCTCTCTTTTTTACTGGGGTATTATCTAAGGAGCAGGATTTATCCTTTCTAAGCTTATTACGAATTTGCTGTATTTGCTAAATATTCATAGCTAAAACCTGTAAGTTGCTTCTTTGATCTGGGAGTTCTTTTCAGATAAAATCTCAAGAGTTTTTTTTTACTAGCTCTGGTTCACCTTCTGATGCGATAACAGTGAATTTGTGTTATGTGTGTCCCAATAGACATGCTCAAAGAGTTAAGGTCTAAGCTTGGATAGAAACAGGGTAGAAAATAAGCTAGTACAAAAGAGAAAAAAAGAGAATGGAGAATAAAATGAAAGACAGAAAAGGAAAGAGTTTCATTTAAGGATTATCAAATACTGCTGTCTGCAAATAGAGAATGAATTAAGGATATGGAAAAGTGTACTAAAAGCCTTGGACCTACACTGAAGAAAGCCATAGCATATTTGGTTATACAAGATGGCAAGGTTCACTGCCATGGTCCGTGGCAGGTAGGCAAGAATAAACGCACATGAAATCTATTTTTGCGGCCTGCCAGAATTAGGTGCACTCTCACATTTTGACTTGCATATAGAGAAGCAGAAGAAGGAGTAGGTAATCCACTTTCTGCTCGATGTCAGTTACACTGTGCTTGAACTGTTTCCCAGAAAAACTTCTTAATGAATTGCCTTAGTGACAGTTAAGATGTTTCTTGACAAAATATCCTCACCCCACTGAAAGCCCTTTTTACCGATAAATCAGAGAGTAAGAGTTCGAACAAGGCCGGTTTTTCTCAGCGGAAATTGTCCTTGCAAAGAATAGAAAAGCATTTTGTTCATTTCAGAGACTGATTTTCTCTGTTTCTTTGTTTCAATACACTTCATAGCACCTGCTCAGAATTTAGCATTTCAGGATACTCCAATATGATAATTGTCTTTTTATTTGATTATCAAAATAAATACCTAAAGTGAAAGCAATAGGTTTAGGGTTGACGTATGTTTATCACTTATTTCTGCCTTATCTTTAAAATGACATTTGAAGAATTTTTGTCTGATAAATGTGAATTTCCCCAGTGTTCTTTGTTTTCAAGTGAGCCTTTCTTTGCTAGTTAAAAAAAAAAAAAAAAAAAAAAAAAAAAAAAAAAAAAAAAAAAAAAAAAAAAAAAAAAAAAAACAACAAACCAAACCACTTCACAGTTGTTCTGTTTTGAATTCAAGTATTTGTCTCTGACCTTTGCTAAAACTTGTAAAATCACAAGGAGATAAGCATGAAATAAATCATGTGCTGTTCAAGTACTTAAAGCCTAGGGAAATGCACTGAAGTAGAAAGGGGATTAATAGAAGACGGAGGGTGAGGCCAAGCCACAGTGTGTTGGTAGAAGAAGGATTAGCAAGCAGACTGAACCAGAAGAGAAATTAGCAGTGCTTATTTCAGGTTAGACACAGTTGTAGGACGGGCAGAGATAGAAGAGGATTTCAGCAGAGGAGAGTACCAGAAAGAGAGAACAGGTACAATGCATGAAGCATTGTAGCTTCACTTTCTGGTGGAGCTGCCATTAGAGAACTGTGAGGGAACACAGAGGGGAGCTGCTGAGTACAGAACAAGATACACTAATTAAATGCAGAAAAGCAAGGGGCGCAGGGAGGGGGAGTTGGAAAAAAAGGATTCAAAAACTGCTGCCTTAGTGTTTAGCATTTTGTGGTAGTGAAGTAAATCTGCCTGGCAGATGTACAAAGTGAATGAACATTTGGGAAGCACTTAGAAGTCAATTAGAAAATTTAGCTCTAGATAGTTACCGTATTTTGTGCAGAAGAATATTGGCGTCTGTAGTCAGAGCTGTTCACTTTTCATTAGAGTATTGCAGGGGTCAGAGGCACTTTCTGGGGTGGAAGGGAGAGCCTGGAGGTTTGTATCACCTGTTTTTATTCTTCTCTCTCTTTTTCTCTCTTTCTCTCTCTCTCTGTGTAGAGGGAGCTGGCTGTCCCACTGAAGAAGAGGAGAAGTCAGTGTGTGTGGACAACCGGCTCCTGCAAGGAGCCAGCTCTGCAAGATCCTCTGTCATGCAGCTTCCCATGTTGCTGCTCCTTTCCCTGCCACTGCTTCTTAGCATGCTTGGCCAAGCTGGAGCTCAGTTCCCTCGCCAGTGTGCTACCATCGAGTCCCTGAGGAGCGGCATGTGTTGCCCAGACTATTTCCCTGTGTTTGGGCCAGGTACTGACCGGTGTGGCGTGTCTACAGGGAGGGGCCGGTGTGTGCAGGTGACTGTCGATTCGCGACCCCATGGCCCACAGTACATCCATGATGGGCGGGATGACCGTGAGCAATGGCCCATACGCTTCTTCAACCAAACGTGCCGGTGCAATGGTAATTTCTCTGGTTACAACTGCGGGTCATGTCGTCCTGGCTGGAGTGGACCTACCTGTAGCCAACAAATCAATATAGGTAAGAGCATCAGAAATATGAAATGAAAATTGCCTATTGACAGTGCTTGCTTCTAAAAGTACTTAGCATATTTCTTTTCTTTAATATACAAAATGCCCCTGATATTTGTGTAGCCAATGTACATTGCAATAAGAGTTATTAAGGCAGCTGCTCAATGAGTTTTCAGCTTGTGTATCAAGCACCTATACTTACTTATCCAATAAGAGGAAGAAAGAAAACCTGTAGTCAGTGCAGAATTAGGACCAAGTCCATTAAAGAATAGAATATCTACGTTGAAAAAATTGCATTTTATGGAATTACTTTAAAAACTGTATATAGACCGCTATGTGTGTTTGTGAGTATGTCTGGGAACAACACATGTCTAGATATCATGTTTAATAACTCGTGTCTAAGTGTGATAACAGCTCTTTTGATTCCAAATCTCTTAAAACATTTCTAAATTATGTACACAGCCTTGCAAATTTTTATTTACAGAGTTGCTCTCAATGTTGTTAAAAGCCTTAACTCATGTCTATGAGCTGTTCAGATGAATCAGCACAGGAACCAGTGTGCATTTCTGAGAGTTCTCCAGTTTCAGTTTAGTCCAGAATATCAATAAATAGGTGCCTAATATTTTTTTAAACTGTTACGAAGTCCTTGAAGGCCTAGGAAAATATTGAACATTGTAGGTAATTTGAAAAAGACAAGCAGGTTAGAGGACAGGTCCTTGTTATCAAGTCAAAACCATCTGAATGAGTCTTTATTAGTGAAAGTTTTAAGATGTTATTGAAATCCTGTAAAAATCCAAAGGAGGGATGGGTTCCATTGACACAAGAAACAATAGGTCCCAACTACAAATGTGAAGTGCCTCTTGCAGAAACAGAAATCAGCACTGTCTTTATTTTCATCAGATAGGAAATGCTCCATGAACATGTTCCGGCAAGGGTTGACAAAGGACCAATTCCAAATCTTATCAATAAGATTAACTATAAAATTCCTTAAAATCAACTTATTGAGAGCTGTGGGGAAGACTTTAGGATTTTATTCATCCTTGGAACTCCAAGAAGCAAGCTAGAAAGTGGAAAGTATGACTCATGAATTAGAGTGCAACCTGCTAAGCCAGGTTGCACACTGTGATGCTCTGGCCTGTTCTCATTAAAAATGATGATAACTCCAAAAAAAAAAAAAAGCCAAGAAATAAATGTTAACACACACAAACTTAGCAAAGTAAATATGGAGATAGGCAAAAAGCACCTTTAGCTGATTTTCTAGGGTATACAAGAGGACCTTTTACTTTTCTTGCTTATTAAGTTCTTTATGACTCAGTAAAATATTAAGCAAATCAGATTTATCGTGTATGACAACATGAGTTTAAACAGGGGAAATTAGCTTCAGATTATATTTTAAATTTCCACGTGGAGGTCATCTCTTTTCTCCATCCACAGAGCTGGGCCCAGCTGCTCAGACTTAAGAAATAACTATTGGATTACTGTTGGCATATTCATATAAAATAGTTGTAATATGCAATTTGGTGCCTTCATATCTTGTAAATTCATGCTTAACTTAAATAGTAATCTAATTTTTTTTATGTGGTTCAGGCACATATTTTGAAAAATTAAAAGTTTAAGATGTCCATGTAAACCAAAATTAAATGGATATTTTTAATGAATGACTTAAAATAAACAACAAAAACCCACCAACTTCCAGTGAGCAGATCTAGCATATCAGTTCAGTTCTGCAAAACAGAAAAGTATGCTTCAGGACACAAAGATCAAACTCATGCTTCATAAAAAATATTTCTATAAACTTCAGGGAAGCCAAAACATCCCCCACTGAATCAACTTTATATAGTGAAACAGCATTAATTTTTATTCTTCATATAGGTTAAGGCTGAAGATCTGTTGCATCTCATATCAATATAATTTGTCACTCATTTAGACAATTATGGATTTTACAAGGTTTTTTATCATGAAAATGAGTGCATGTTGAAGGTTAACTGTGAGGACTTCTACATGTGTCTTAGTTTAAAATTGGCCTGAAATCTTCTCAGTAAGGG
>NW_010409181.1:29968-46218 GCF_000710305.1 Buceros rhinoceros silvestris
TAAATCCTCTCAGTAAGGGCAAAGAGTGCTGGACTGGAACTGAGGTCATGTGGACTCTTCTCCTATTGCTTATATACTGGTATTTCAACAAGTCAATTTTCTTCCTTGTTTTACTGTCTCTGTATGGACAATGATATTATTTAATGGTTTTCAGATATACCGCTAAAAAGGACTAGCATATGGCTGTTGTTAATAGTAGTAGGTAATGACATCAAAGGGAGTTGTTCTATGTGATTTCCACAATTCACTGGTGAATTTGCCATTTTTCCTACAAAGGTTTAAGCATAAACAATATACTTCTTCACTAAGCTCTCAAGCAGTAGATCTTCTGATCGTTATAAATTGCTATATTATATTATTTTATTGTAAAGTATAACCACAGAAAACTTAAGAATATTGGATGAAATTCTAAAATGTTTGTGACAAAGAACTGTCTTCACAATTTCTCTGACAGGGTGGAAGGACTTTCTCTAACAATACTTCCAAAAGCACTAAAACCGTGAGGTTTGGAGCTTTATTTTTATTTGGCTTTACCTTTCTGATGACAAATAATATTTTCTATTGATGTTGCCTCCATAAAAAATGGATGCATGCATGGAAAAAAGGACTTACCCATTATTATTAGGAGCAAAAAAAAATATTTCTGTGAGATTAGACTCGAGTATCTATTAACTTGGTAAATTGCTTCCTCTGTACCCTCACAGTCAGGAGAAATCTTTTGGATCTGAGTGCAGAAGAACGAAGAAGTTTTGTGAATGCCTTACACCAAGCCAAGGTGACAACCCATCCTGACATTGTTATTGCCACACGAAGACGTGAGGAAATATTTGGACCAGATGGCAACACACCACAATTCGAGAATATTTCGATTTATAATTACTTTGTGTGGTCTCATTATTACTCTGTCAGGAAGACTTTCCTTGGCGCAGGGCAGCAGAGTTTTGGAGGAATTGATTTCTCTCATGAGGGACCAGCTTTTGTCACATGGCATAGGTACCACCTACTGCAGCTTGAAAGAGACATGCAGGTAAAGATCACCTTAATGCTGAGCCATGTGTTCACGTTGTATTTATACGGTTGAAGAACTTCTCCTCATGTTCCAATATGCAAAAATGATAGCAGTTCTTTCAACATGTTGAAATAATTCTGCTTCGATTTCAGTAAATCATTAGGTATACTGAACTTAATGGAGTGCATTTAGGTTTTAGCCTGTCATTGTTCTAGAACTGCTAGAACTAGTATTTCAATCAGAGTAATGGAAAACATAAAAGTTACATAGAAATACCCCATGAAAATAGATAAAATATCCATGGAAGGCATATTATTGGGTAACAAAAGTTATTGGTAGTGGTATTTTTAATACCAAAGCCCTGATTCTTGAATAAGTTAGGCTAATCAAAGCAGAAGAAATGCCAGAGAAAAGTATTACAGAAATGGCTTGGGGATTCAGAATCACATTTTATTTGTATAATTAGTGTAACTGGTTAGAGAAATTAGTGCTTCATTACACTTTGTTCCATAAATCAGTGATTCTCATTTGCCTTTCCTTGTGCGGACCTATCCATAAAAGGAATTTAGTATTCTTAAAGAATGCCGTTTTCAAGGTCAGGATTAAATAGCCTTTGAAATCACTTAAAGTGTTTTCACTAGCTGCAATGGCTCTGCATCAGGCTGAGGCACAAAAGCCCTTCAAAAACTCACTTTTTCCTTACTTTTACATCTGCTCAGTCATTCTATAGTTGTCTTTACTGTTCTGTGTGCAAGTGCTGCTGGTTTTGACAAGCCATTAAAAATATTTGGGAAAATAGGGTATCGGTATTAAGTGATGTTTGTTAGTGCCCACAGTATGGTTTTATGGAAGAGCTACTGTCTTATTAATGAGGGAGATCCATGAATCCTTTCAACAGTCCAACTACTCGTTCTGTTGAACAAAGGAGTCAGTGTGAAAGACTACCAAAAGCTTTTACATAGATTTCATAAATTTTTCGTAGATTTCCTCCCCTCCATGAGGCAGGACTCTGACTCTTACTAATTTGTGCTTAACTGTTTTTTACCATCCTTCTAGCAGTAAATGTTATAGCTGTCAGGGGCACACATGTATTGACACCATGTTTATGTGGTTTAGAACATGCTGCAGGACCCCACTTTTGGGCTGCCCTACTGGAACTTTGCAACAGGACAAAACACCTGTGATATCTGCTCTGATGATTTGATGGGAGCTAGAAGCAATTTTGACATCTCTCTTATCAGCCAGAACTCAATCTTCTCTCAGTGGCGAGTGCTATGTGAAAATATAGAAGACTATGAAACTTTGGGAACCATCTGTAACAGTAAGTATAACTGCTGGCAGATATTTGAAGAGAAAATCCTTTTAAGAATAAGTAAATATGAAAATTTACATTGCAATGGCTTTTCCCAGCCAAAAAGTCTTCAAGTCATTTTTTAATAGTCTTGATCCAAGTTTCATCAGTCTTCTGAGATAGTACACACTTATCATCTGTCTTGCACTGAGGCAACCAAGCAGTTCAGAATTTGATCAGGAGCTTGTAGCAGAGGAGCACTAAATGCTTTGACTTCCCTTCTTACACAGTATCTGTTCATCCCCTGTGCCTTAAACAATTACATCTGGCACTGTCATTTCTTAACAGAAGGTTAAGATTTCTTCTGACGGTTCCATTTATCACCTTCATGGCATTTTGGTTCTAAAAGGAAAACATCCCCATGTTAACTATGTGGAGCCTGTTTTGCATTTGAACAATATTGAATCTTAACACATCTACCTCAACTATAAGAGCTTAAATTACAGCAAGATCCTTGTTTATTCATCCCTTCAAGACACAGCTTATCATCTTCATGGAAACAGGAGGAAAAAATAGGAAAAAACCCACAGTACTTGGTTCATCACGTACATAATCAGCTCTAGTCCTTTCCCAAGCTATCAGGACATCCTCAAAACTTTTGTCCTAGGTCTCATCAAGAAATCACATTGATAAACCTATAAAATTTTTTTCCAAAACACTTAAAGAACCACAAATTTCAGTAAGAAGCTTCTAGATGCTTTTTAAAATCCTGGTGCAAGGGATCCAGCACACAGGACCCAGTGAGGATCCAGGTTCTTCGCAAGACATGAAGAACTGACCTCATTCAGTTTAAATGTCATTCAGTTTAAATGTCATTTGTGAGGGATTTTCTTTTTCCCATCCGGAATGATGCATTCTGTGGCCTACCGTTTTGCATCAATACTGTTTTCTTTCTAACCACCCCAGGCACTGAGGGTGGTCCCATCCGAAGAAATCCTGCTGGAAATGTTGCACGGCCTATGGTACAGCGTCTCCCAGAGCCCGAGGATGTTGCTCAGTGTTTGGAAGTTGGTGTATTTGACACTCCTCCATTTTATTCCAACTCAACAGACAGTTTTCGTAACACAGTGGAAGGTAAACATGGCAAACAAAAGGACCTGAAGCAATTCCAAATAAATCAATGGACCAGGCTTGCCACTTTTCCTGTTGGAAGTATGAGTGTGGAGACGATCTATTGGATGCTTAAGAACACACTGGGCTTAGCATTAAGTATTAGCTTAGTATTAAGTGAAAATAAGCTCCGGGTAAATTTCTTTATAGCTTTTGTCAGTCCTTTAAATGCGTGAAAGCCTCAAAAGTGTGTCACTGGCATAGTAAGCAGAAACTATCTGAGATCAGGTGCTTGCAACACAGTAATTTGTTGCTGTTGCTGAAAACACACAGCCCTTGCCTGTGGATTGATTCAGATGCATCCTTAAATGAGGCAAACAAGTGCTCATAGCAGTTAATCTTGTATCGGAATTAAAATAAACAAAAGAAAGCAAAATAAATTATAAGCTTTCGTATTAATTAATGGGATGGTATGGAAGTAGTAATTGAGGAAGGAGTACAGGATTTACTGCTAGACATGCTAGTCCTTCTCTCTGACCCACGTAACTGTTCTTCCCTAAGCTCTACAACTCTGAATTTTCAGTCAGTGGCATCTGAACACACACACCCAGCATAGAAACCAGCCTAAAGATTTGATCCATGCTGTTTAGCCAGTATCCTGCCAACTGCTTCTGCGCTTTAATAATCCAGAGCTTTTAACTAGAAAGACTAGGAGTCATGAAAAAAGATTACCAAGTGACCACTCGGATCCCTGCCAGACCTCGTGTAGATCCTCTGGCTCTTCTGAAGAGGCATAACTACTGTGATGGGGAGGATCTGCTCCATTTTCTTTCTGTTGGAGAACAAACCTAAAAATCTACACAAACCCTTTAAGTATATATGAAAGTTTTGGATGCTTACCATGTTTGACAAATGGGCTATCAATATCTTGGTATCGAAACATTGCTTTAGCCAATTAACTGTACAGCCTCCCCGCTGGAAAGTTTTACTAAAGCTTGAAAATGGGAGAAGTTTTCATGATGCTTCAGATCCTAGCATCTGAAATGAGGGTTACAAGCTGTTGGGCACTAACAGAGTTACATAGGGTATCTTCACTGAAAAAAACAGACTGTGTGAATCTTTCTGAGATGTGTTTGCAGTAAGCACGGAAATACTGTGTGGAAACATAATAGCTGGCTCATTAGGATAGATGGCAATGTATACATGCTTAAGCGAGCAGTTAAAAAACACATGCAACTATTTCAGTCATGCTGAAAGATATGTAGGTCCCAAATATATACCTTTATTTTCATGCTACCATATGGTTTTATTTTGGCCATTTTTGCATTAGATCCCAGCAGCTTTGCACTCCACATTCTCAGAATTCTTTTGCAAAGGCTAACTTAATCTGAATATTATGCATGCTAGAAACATTTCTCAAATGCCAGTAGGTAGAGAATTAGCTACTCATTAACATAAAGCAAGGCAATGCAACAACATGACATCCTTTAAGAGAAAAAAGAAGTATACAGCTGGGACTGCAGTTTCCAAACAAAATCTTCACTGGGATTTTTTTGTGTTCTTCTTTGTTTATACATTTAGGGTACAGTGATCCTTCAGGGAAATATGACCCAGCAGTTCGAAGTCTTCACAACTTGGCTCATCTATTTTTGAATGGGACAGGAGGGCAAACTCATTTATCACCCAATGATCCCATTTTTGTCCTCCTGCACACATTTACTGATGCTGTTTTTGATGAGTGGCTGAGAAGGTATTCTGCAGGTAAGATGTGCTCATGGGCAGAATCATGGGTGGCTGTCAGTCTTTGTAGTCACAGGAGTTTTTTGAAAGACAAAAAGATGCCCCAAAGCTTAGAAGAGAGGTCTAGAATTTTAACATTTAATATAGTTAACAAAGACAGAACAATAACAAGCAAGTTCTCTTCCTCACCCCGCTGACATCCATTTTCAAATCATTGTCTGTGAACGGACTTGGCCAGTGACACCAAGAACAATTCAAGAAAACAAAATGTGGAAATACATTGTCTCCATAGAGCAATGACACAGTAACCATGGGAGGTTTAAATACTTCATGGGCATTCTGTCATTGTGTGAAGTAAATATCTTTGTTTCTTCTTGTCAAACAAGATCAGATGGCATGCACTGTTTCTGCCCTTCTTTCTTTATCTCTGAAAAGAAGAGAGGAAAGGAATAAGAGAGGAAGTGAAGGAGAGGGAGGGAGGAAGGAAAAACAGGAGAAAGGAACTGCAAGGAAGAAAGAAAAAAGAAATAATAAAGGCAGGAGAATCGTATCAGCGAACTGGGGGTAGAATTCTACATAACCCTAATCTCTGCGCATTAATCTGCACAAAGAAGCAACTATTCTTCTCAGGACAATCCATCCCTCTCTTCCTTCTACAGAAGACAATTGGTGTTGCATACCTAAGACTTCTTTGAGCATCTTTCACAACCTGCCTCATTTATTTTTCCCATGTCAACGATCAGAGGGAAATTTTACCCCTTCTGGCACTTACATGACCTATCACAAGCTTTAGCGTCATCTTACCAAGACAGATTTTTTTTCTTTCTTTTCATCAGCCTTTTCCTTATTTACCATAACGTTGAAAAAAAAAATGCCACCAGAGTTCATATCAGCTTTCCTTCTGAACTGCTTGAGAGAGCTCTTGATCACTTTACAATCAGACAAAGCCAGACTGTATCAAAAAAGTTTTCCAAGTCCTTCATATATACATATTTCTCATTTTTCATGAGAGAAGAAGTGAAAAGCCCAACACAGGCAGAAAGTTTTACAATTTACTGGTGGTTTCTGTTAAACAAAAGAGATAACATTAGTGGTCTTAGTTTTGGCAGAGCAGAACACTCCATTCTGGATCTGTCTCACTGGAAAACAAATCTTTCTAGACTAACTTAGTTTAGGAACAAACAAAATGAGGCACTCAAAAGCCTGAGTCACTGTTGGAAAAAAGAATGTAGTGCAAATTCTTTTGATTTTGCTTACGGAAGTGTGATTTGACTTTCAAATTTAGATATCTCAACATATCCACTGGAGAATGCCCCTATTGGACATAACCGACAGTACAATATGGTGCCTTTCTGGCCTCCGGTTACCAATACTGAAATGTTTGTTACTGCACCAGAAAACCTAGGATACAGCTACGAAGTTGAATGGCCAGGTAAACTGTCCAAACCTAGATGCTTTCTCTTTTTTCTCACCATGTCTTTCTCCCTTTAAGTTTATACATGGTACGATAATGTTTGTTCAAATTTCACAAACAATATTTGATGCCTTGTAAAGGTCTAGTTCTCTTCACTGTCTGACTTTTCAAATCAGTTCTGTTTGGGATTCAATTCAGCTAAATAGCTACTCATTATAGATTGTTCCTGCGTGAATCTCCCACTATCCACTTCAATTTTTGAAAAAGTTCTAATTTGGATCTAAACCTTGAAGAAAGTCCTTATTCCTATATCATATGTCTTCATTATATTGCTGCAGAGAATGCAAATCCCTCAAAAACCAGGAAGCAGAAGGAAGCTCCAGGCCTCTTTTTAGAGTGTAAGAAGAGAGACTGAAATTTTCTTCACATTTTGGAACAAATATCAAACAAAAATTAAATTGGTTCTACTTCACAGCTGGTTGAATAATGACAGATACTGAGCTTTGGTCTGTCACTATGATGTTTATCCTTATACTTGACATTAAATAACTCTCCCTTTTGCTTTCCTTACTGTAGGTCGGGCTCTCCGTGTTACAGAGATGATAACTATCGCAATAGTGACTGCGCTGGTTCTTGTTGCAATTATCTTTGCTACTGCTGCATGTATCGTACATATCAAGAAAAATAAGAATGAGTTGCATCAGCCTCTTCTTACTGACCAGTATCAGCACTACTCAGATGATTATGATGGCATACCAACACCAAGCCAGTCTGTTGTTTGAAGAGATGGCACTTTTTTTGCATCTGTTTGAACCTGTTTATTTTGCTGCATTTTATAAATGGTGGTCATCCACCTGCTTTAAATAAAGAGCATAAACTGTAAGCTTTGTCTTAAGTCCTGATACGTTTGCTTCAGGCTTCACCTCCTCTTTCATCACATCTAGGCACCAATAGGTTACCTCTGCAATGCTAATTCTGTGTTGTTTTCAATAGAATTCCATTAACTTCCCAGGGCTCACCTGCAAGCCTTTTTCATGCATATTTACATAAAAATCTGCTAAAATTCAGTTAACTTGCCAGCAGCTAATATCATCTTATCTCACCTATCCTTTATATCTAGAATTCTCTTATGAGGCAATTTTGTGAGAAGGTCAAGTCTAGAATGGGGCAGAAGAAGAATCCAAAATACAAGTAGATACCTTGGCTAGAGGAGTGGAAATGTGTTTCAAAATAGCCAGCATGCCAGGCAGGGATGTACAAGGGACCTCTGAGGTGATGAGCTATGTTTGAAATCCAACTTTACTCACAGAACACAGTTTTTATCTTATTGCTGCTTTTAGGTGGATCTGTGCAAAGACACATTCATCAGCGAAAAGCCACTCCCGCATTTTGACACTTCAGCTGTATGCTCAAACACAGCTGCCTGAAGGGGACAACCATTTGAAAGGACAGCTGGCAGCAGCCTTCATTCTGTTTTTATTTTGATTTGTCACTCTGTTGCTCCCTTTCTCTCTACCATTATCCCCATGGCAGAGAAATCACCCCAGCAAGGAGAGATCTTGCTTCAATTATTTCCCAAAAAATTTAAACCCGCATCTCGTGTCCTTGGAGAGAAGGCCCTATGCATTAGGCTGTAGAATAGACCTGGAAAAATAGCCATATGCAACTGTTGTTGAAGTTACTCAACATGAGCCAGTAGGAGAGCAACAGACACCTGCCTTTACAGGATGAGGTACGGCTTGAGGAATCTGACTTCAAGCCCCACTTCCTCTCTCTCATCATAATTGGGTACCAGTAAATCATCTGATTGTCTTCCAGAGATAGCTTACTGAATCTACTTCAACAGTCATTAGCTGAGATACGGACGTTTCTGGGTTCAAACTACCAAATCCTACATCATGTACTCAACGCTCTAATTGTCAGACTATAAAGTTGTCTCTTATCTCTTTCTGTCTGACTCCAGCTTCAACAGAAATGGCAAGTAATTTGGATTGAGCCCCTGATGCAGCTCTCCTAGACATCAAGTTATTGGCAAAAGCAAGGGTCATGCCTTCTACATGCTTTGTTAACTTCAGCGGTTTCAGTGAATACAAGGTGTGCTCGAAGTACACTTGCTTATTTGCAGGAAGTGCATAATTCATACTTTGAAAATTATGTAAATAGGAAGATGAGTAGTCTTGGCTAGTCATCATACAAAGCATGGTGCATGGACAACAAGAAAAAATTTCACAAATAACTTCCATTTAGGGATAAAACTTACACCAGTGGCACTTGCACCACAAAAGTAAATTAAACAAATGTCCCGGGTTCAACATGGTGGAAACGGATGCTCTTCTGTTGCCTGGCTTTCTTCTTCCCAGAGAGCTGTGGTTCCTCCAAGCTTCCAGGAAGGAGAACACGCCTCTTTGAATGAAGTCATAAAAGGGGGCGTGTGAGAAGATTCGACGCCATTTTGCCATCTTGCTTTCCCCTCTCTGCTCTATCTGCCCTCCTCTCTATCTGGTCCATGCCGCGGCTCCCTCAGATATGCCGCGCAGGACTCCTGATTCTCACGCCCCCGGGCTGGAAACCCTTATCAAGGAGAGACACGTCCAGGACCTGCTACTTCCCTGAAGCAGCAAAAGGCTCCTTCTGCAAAATGGGTAGGACCTTCTCTGTTTTCTGCCGATTCCCGGCAGGGGTGGTCTAATGAACTGTCTTGCCCTGATGGAGGGACCCAGCGGTACCCCTTATCCCTGCGGCAGGTGCAGCCGGCCCCTACGCACAGCGGAATTTGAAGATATTCCCTTAAGACCAGCGGAATTTGAAAATATTCCCTTAAGAAGTGACCTGGCCGGCACGCGGTGCAGATGTGTGTGTGTGGAGGAGTCTGGAAGAAGCATTCCTTGGCAAAGAAATGAAGTTCCCTACAGCCACCCCAGAGGAGAAAAGGACTATGTTTTAATTGCGTGAAAGGTTTGCTTTCATTATCGAGCTTTTTGCCAGGCAATGGACAGATTACGGGCGGACTTTTTCCTCCCATCCCCCGCCAGCGTGGTGAGCCATTGCGGGGCGAAGTTTGTAAGTGGCGGGGATCGCCCAATTGGGGATTATTCTCCCTTATCTCTTTCTCTCCCTTTCCCAGTCCGGTTTAACTTCAAGGGAGTCTGCATTATTAAACTTTTCTGTTCCTATCGCTCATAAACGTAGCTGTGTGTTATCATTTTCCTTAGCCCGACTAAAGCCTTAATGAGCCTGCTAACAGCTTATCAGCACGTTAACGAGCATCAGAAGTTTTCTGTGTGTGTTTTGGCAGGTTTCCCAGCCAACACACTATCTCGTCACACTTTCCTTTCGGTGGGGAACAGCCCCCCTTCTCAAACCGCGACATTTGTGTAAAGGGAAAAAATACATGCTCAGTCACGAGCTCACTGATGGCTTATCAGCACGTTAATGAGCATTGGAAGTTTTCTGTGTGTGCTTTGTCAGGTTTTAACGAGCACACACACTATTCCGTCGCATTTCCTTTTGGATAGGGAACAGCCCCCCTTTTCAAACCGCGACAACGAATATCTTTTGGGTTGTGCTCTTGCTTTTACTTACAGTCTAGCCAATCAGTATTTCAGGTAAACAAGCAGCAGCTTGCATTTGAATTTAAATGCCTTTTCTGCCATTCTTTCTTGTACTGAGTAGCAACAAAATAAGTCACTGACTTCAGTGATTTCAATGCATTAAAGCAGGGTGATCCAATGTACTGGGGTCAAGGAACCTGGATTTTATTCTTAGCTCTGTTAGTGACCCGCAAAATGTTCTTAGCCAGCAAATGTGTACCTCTGTGACTCTTTTGACTCATTTATAATTTGAAGATAACAGAGCTTCCTTTGTAAAGGGTTTTTGCTTCAGTGGATGAAAAGCAGCATAAAGAAGCCTGACAGCAGAAGGATAAGGGTGGCAAAATCAGAACTTGGGGAGAGAGTGTAAGCCATTAAAGCCATTTAGATTTATTTGTCTTATGTGAATCAAATTAGTAGACAGTAACTAGTGAATCCAAATAATGAAACAATTAATGAAACAATCATTCAGATTCTCTCCAGACAATTTTAAATTAATAGAAGTTTTGAGAATATGCAAGACAGAAAAGGAACTAAACTATGGAATTTTAGAAATTAAAAAAAAAAACAGCCAAAGCTGCATTTGACCTTGGAAAGGAAATATTGAAAAGGTTCTTTGACCATATAATGAAAAGGCAAGAAATGCAGAGTCAAAATCAGTATGATCCAGATACACTTTTTTACACTGTGATAGTCAACCTCTGGTTTTAGTAAGATGAACGATGTTGATCTTGTACAGAAAGTTAAAGGCTTATGGAATGAAAGACAGAAATTGCCTTAGAAGACAGATATTAGACAATATATCTGCATCAAGACAGCAGATCATTTCCATCCAAGAACCTAAAAATTTCATATGAAACTGTAAGTCCATCTGTAAAATGTCCTAATAATTTTATCAGATCAGATGAGGTATCGTGCAATTGAGAGCAGCAACATTTTATGGAAAAAGGAAAGAAAAATGTTCTGTGCAACTACAAGCTTATTAATTTAGATTCAATAGCAAGACAGTCTCCAAAACAAACTATGAAAATACAATTGGAATAAAATACAGCACAGTTTTGTCAACATTAGACCATGCTAGCTATCTTAATAGCTTTCCCTGACAAGATAACTCAAAGATTTTTTTCAGGAATTATGTTGACACTGCAGGTTTGGTGTTTGGTTGGGGTGGGTTTTTTGTTTTTTCTTTTTTTATATAAAGTGCTCAAATATGAAAATTGAGGAATTGGAATAGGATCTGTGGAGTGAAAGAGGGTTAACTAGGGGAAAGATGATGACACAGTATTGAAAGAAGTACTAGGGCTATAGGGCAAGTCTTTTTACTGGCAGAATCAGATTTATTTAGTTTCTTCAAGAGAGATGTTGATGAACAATACCACACTGCATGGATAGTCATCAGCCCTAGAACAGTACTGGAAAAGAACACAGAAAGGAATAAGGATAACCTGCAGAAATACCTTGTGAATTTTAAGAACTGAAGAAAGTAGAAAGAGAAACAGTATAGTACTAATATCTCCCCTCCTCCCCTACATTCGAGTTATATGAATTTCTATTCCCTCATGCAAAATTTTCCAGGAAGGAATAAAAAGGCATTGCAAACAAGCTTATAACAGAAAACCTTATGCAGCAAATATTACACTAGTGTGAAAACAGAAAAGGCAGTTGGTCATACTATGTAGCATAGTTTGCTCGATAAATGTACCATATATACTGGAAGTTTAAAAGATTCTGTAGTTGGTTACCTACAATAAAGGCAGTATCTGGGGGGAAATTTCTCTTACAAACTGGTACCTTGACATGAAAGAAAAGTTTTTCAAAGGCAGGTCGAAGAATTTAGTAGGAGCTGGTGGGTGATTAGGCTGTCCAGTTAACTTCCTCTTAATGGTCAGTAGTAAAATCTTGTATGAACCCCTGCTTTGGACACAAAGCTGAGCTTTTTTGTAACTTAGAGACTAACATTTCTAACTCTAGAAGTTTCACCTCTCCTGTGTGTGGAAGGGCTAAGCAACACTGGTTAATAGTGGCTTTATGTTGACATAGAATTGAACTGACTCCCAAAATAAGATTTATTGATGAATTATATTCAGTTTGTCATCTTAATATTCTTATTGGCCAAAAAAATGCCTCCCAGCTAAAAAATTGACTACCAAAAGAATAATTTGGCAAGGAAGTCTGATTAAAACTGAGATATTTATTTTCAAAATATCAATTTGGAGCAAAATGAAAAACTGAATTTTAACTTGAAATCTCATTTAACCTTCAATCTAGAATGAAAGTGCTGGCTTTAGCAGATTTTTTTTCAGGTGCTGTTTTATGGTAAAGGGAAATGGCTTTCACAATATTTGCTTCTTGCTGCTTATTGGAGGGAATTAAAATAGCACAATTCCAACTAAAAAAAAACCTTGGATTGATTTCTGTTTAACTTTAAAATACAGAGAAGAGTGCGAATTGTTTTTGGCATCCTGCCAATCTCACCCTTAATGCTCACTGGCATCTAAAACCACTGGCACCTCCAGTTACTTGTGTCTATTCTTCCCCTTTATCCCTCAAATGCCGGGGCCAAAGGAAAGGATCTCTACAGCAGTTTTGCAGTAAGTTAAGTTTGCATGCAAATATAAACTGACTTTCAGACTTTTGGCAATCAGCCAAGCATGGATTTGGATTTTATAACTAGTAAGAGCACTTCAAGGAATAGGACTGATATCTTGCTGAAGTCAGTGCTCCTGTTCAGTACAAGAGGGATCCATGGAAGCAAAGGAAGACAGAAGCAATACTGGACAATTAAACATCCTTAATTTGAGGCTGAGCTGATGGTAGAGTGACTGCCTAAGAGGATTTTAAGCTGCCCACACATCTTGTCTGTTTACTAATGGTGCTAAGTTTATTTTGCTTCAGTTCAGAAACGTTGAGAGAAAGCTGCTGATACAGACAAAAGGCTTTGCGCTGAAGAAAACCTTTCCTAAGAAAAAATCTCTAGGGAGAAGGGAGGAGGGGAAGCAAATGTTTGTTTAGAAGCTGAAAGTTGTGTTGTGGCTGAAATAGTCTAAAGCTATTAAGCTTGAAGTTTGCAGGAAAAACAATATTTCTCTCTAGACTACCAGATAACATGCCAGGAAAAAAAAATAGTGGGTCCAAACAATATCATTGCACCTAAGGCCTCCAGGTGGAATTTTGTGTCTTTGTAACACCTTGTACAAACCATTATACAGGAATGATTCTCAGTATGAACAGCACAGTTAAAGACAAAGAATGAAGTAAAATTAAATACTAGAGAGTGATTTGATTATTATGTCCTATATGAATCAAAAGCAAAGATACTGGTTTCAGTTGGACTTTGAATGAGAGGGATCATCTGTACTTCTTTATTTCTGTATATGGCATAATAAAAAAACCTCAACCTTGTTAAAACCTACCAAGAAATTGCACTTAATATGAGCATAAAGCAACAGTCTCATGTTTAAAACAAGGTGAAGTTTCCATTTTACACCTCCTTGGGAACCGAATTCTTACTTATACCATGGCTTCAAAATTGCTCTCGGTGAGATTCCGCTGCGCCATGCCCGTATCCGAGCAGAGAGCACACACCGGCGGGCGTCCTGCAGCAGGCAGTGTTTGCTGCTTGCCACAAGGTGGCACTTCACCAAACAATTCAGGTTGTCTTCTAACAGGGACTCGAAAACTACTGAACAGAAAAGTCACTTCGAGTTCCAAACACAGCATTTCGTGTCCCTCAACTTTCCACTCCAAGAGGAGTCCAGCTTTCTTTTCTTTGGATACTATTTAAATCGTTGCAGGTTCATTATTTTAAAAACATATCCTTACCGGAAACAGTACGTGCCTGTCTCATATCTTCAATTATTTTTTCACAAGGGCAAGTAAATGCTGTCCATTAGGGAAGGTAAATACTTTCTCTTTTTTCTCTCTTTTTTTTTTTTTTTTTAACAGGGGCAGAGGAAAGATTGTCATACTGTTATTTTATTTATCCCTGCATCTACAAGTGAGAAGAAAATGAGGGTCTACCAAACACTAATATGCCATTTCCTATTAGCAACTTATGATTTGAATTTGTCCCTTTAGCACTCTTAATGGTTTTCTTCTAGCAGTCTCGGAAGATAAATCAGCAGCTGCAGCGTTAGGGCATGTGAAAAGAGCATCACTTCTTCAAGTAAATAAGAATTCAGAGAAATGATGCTCATAACAGTTGAGCTGTCATAAAAGTGGCCGGATACAATTTTTTCAGCTGGAGACCACCACTCAATGGCAGCCCCCAGCCTGGATTTTTACCTCAGTTCGGTTTGGACGTAGGTGCTGGCAGTAGCCTAGAGCAACTCCAACGCTCTGGAGCATTGGAGCCTGTTCCCTGGGGCACCCTGCGGACAGCCACGAAGCTCTTACCACTGTGCCTCTCCCCTGTGGTATTCTCTGCAAGGGTGAGCAAAAGAGATTGCAGTCTCACCGCATGAGAGACATGTTTACCCATTCTTGAAAAACTGTATGGTAACTATTTATCAATGATAATCTGGAAACAGGCTAAAATTAGGCCAAGATCTACAGACAAGAGGCTGAATCGGTATTTCACTGATGGCATTTCCTGTTTTAAGTAAGTTTTCCACATGTTCTGTCATCAGGCTGAGGCTTGTTATAGTTACCTTTAATGAGGTCTTCAAAATTAGTCTTTCCTAGGAGTGGAAAGTCACAGAGTGGGGTCACAGAGGAGTACTTCACATTTCGGCTTCATCACAGACAGCAGGTGCTCTTTCTGCACAAAATTACCTCAAAACTATTTCAGATCCAGCGGCAGGGAGCCATAAATGTTAATTACTATTCTTACCCTTTAGATATTAGGGAAGAAGCAGAAAAAATAGTCTGTCCTCTAAGTTATGAAAGATGAGATGAGGTAAAATGAGAGACAATGACGGATTATAACATGGGAAGCAAAACTCAAATATTTGTTCTTAGTAATCAATACCATTCCAGATTGAATGCTGTGAACAGGGTCACGTGCCATAACATCCTCAAGGGTTGCACTTCACATCCCATGGAACAGGAGCCTCACCTCTGATATTTGCTCGAGTCATGTGAGATTGTAGGAGCACTCCAAGCCTGACTGGTTGGTGTCCAGGGATTCATCCTCTTCTACTGTGTAAAGACTTCTGTTTTGTCTCTTCTCTCCACCCTTATTCACACACAGCCCAAGGCTACCAAGGCTACTAGATTAGACCTCAGGGAAAGGGAGAGTTTGCTTTTCAAATATATCATCAGCCTGCAGGTTAGAAATGTGCAAGGAATTACTGGTGATGCCAGGATTAGAGGGCTGGACAAGTCAGGAGAACTCCATAAACAGAGTGCAGAGGAAGGCAGTAGCTACTGCTGGTTCATTTAGAGGGAAAGTTATCTTTGTGTATAATGTCAGTTCACTATCTGAGTTTTCAAAGGACTTGTGATGGTTGGCATCGTGCCTTGCTGAAAACAGGCCCTCTATATGTGGGTGAACTTCACTTGTTTGAGGGGAAACCGCCTTTTGGAAAAATATTTTCATCTCAAGTTTTGACTTGAAAATTTCTAACCTAAGTAGGATAATTGTTTTCTTTGCTGACAAATGAAAAAAGGGAAAATGAAAAGAAGAAAGAAAACAACAACAACAACAAAAATTAAGAAAGGTGGAAGGATGGGAGGCCATAAAGGGACATGAAAGCTAAAATGCAAATGTTCAAATGCTTTGATCAAGTTTTGGAAAGATGTTTAAAAAAGGAATAATGGATATTCCATCATGGATATATTTGACTGTATTTCAACAGCTCTAGTTTTCCTCCTGCATGAGTCTTTCTGTTCAAGTAGCTCTTACTCCATCACACTAGCACAGCCTTCTTTTCAGCATAACAAAAAATCTCATTTACTGTTTGACATCCATGTGTTTTGTGCAAAAAATAACCCGCTTTGCATCCTAATAACTTCCTCAAAATCTCCAAACCTGAACAGAAACAGCCTCTTGTAATTGCTCCTTGCTACAGGCAATAGCCTCTTCTAACATCCCGGGAGGAAAACAGTGCAGCACTGGATGTTCGCGGGTCTGCCCTAGCAGCTGGATGTACCAGC
>NW_010409181.1:46380-50935 GCF_000710305.1 Buceros rhinoceros silvestris
TTTGGCGGGGCTGCCGTCAGGGGTGGGGCTTGGGCGTCTCCAGTCGCGCAGCAGCCCTGCGGGATGGGCAGCTTCCAAGGGGCGGAGGGTCCCGGTGCCGGTGCCCTGTCCCCTGCGTGCCGCCGGATGGCGGTAGCTCAGAGCGCGGCAGCGGTGGGGCTGCAGCGGGGTACGGGCAAGGGCTGCCGTGCCTCTGCCTTGGTGCCCAGCTCTGCGGACGCCAGCGCAGCCCTCCGACACTTTCTGCAGTGTATTTTACTTCCTGCTATTAACAACCTGACTAACTTCAGCTCCTGCGTTCAGGCACTTCCAGGCACAGATTCTGGTGTCTTAACTGGCTTGTGTTGCGTTTCCTCCCCAGAGAAACAAGCTGCAGTCCATTAGCTCTCAAATATTAAGTTGCGTTGCTGTCCCAAGTATGCACAGTCTGGCAGAGAAGAGGGAAAATTTTATCATCTACCACCAGAGGCTGGTGATATTGAATCTTCACTTGAAGCTACCTCAGGAATACACTGCTAATAGTCCCTGACAGATGGGTACATTATAGACCATATGTGTAGACATGACTCCTTTTGCACCTGTGGAATGAGACCAAGATACTAGGGAAACCGCAAGATCATGATTGCAGTTTGACTACAGCTTTGCTTCCTCCACACAAATGAGAGTCTGAAAGGATGATATGTGACACCATGAAACTAGTCAATGAGGTATTATATTTTCTTCTGGGCTTGTACTTACTTCAGCGAAAAGGGTTTATAGACTAAAGACTGTGTATTAAAAATAATTAAAAAATTTTAGAGTAATATTTTGTGATTTCAAAAGCCAAATGCTTGCATGACTGTTTTCTTCACAACAACATGTCTTTTTAAGTGAAGAGTTACTTCCCTAAAGGTTTGGTTTCTCAAATGAATTTATCACTTTATAAGGAAAATGCCATTACTCTCCAAGTCAAAAGACTTTCCATAGGTCTAAACAGCACATAAGAGTCAGTATGTATAACCTTCACATCTCTCTACCCCAGGCTATTCATTGGCATAGACCATAATTCTTGAACTCTTCTCACAAAGCACAGAGGCAAACTTCCATACAAAAAAGAAATAGTTTAAATTCTTGAACTTATTCTAGGGTTAGAATTTGGGATGACACATACCTCAACTATGACTACACATGGTGTTCTTCTATCTATAATCGGTGCTTTCAGACATCATCTTACTAGATACAGGTTATCAGAGAAACAAGTTAAGACAGAGCAGATCACCTAGGGAAAATGTTGGTTCCAGGAAATGCAGTTAGGGTTCATGAAGACAAGAATATTAGTCTTGAGATCTCTGACTGTATTTAAGACTTCATAGACCCTTTCAGAGCCACCTGGCAAAATCTGTGTCTGTGGTGATAAAAATCACTTGGTGGCAATTAACCTTAGCCTGACATCAAACTGAAATGTGATCTTTGGGCTTAGCCACCTCATCAACCTGGCTCTTCTCCCAAAGCAGGCAGAATTTAATTAGGATCAGGAAACACCAGGAAAGGTGATTTAGGCTACAGACCCTGCTAGCAAACTGCTGCCGTCAGGGGCTATTAATCCTTTTACTTGCATATCTAAGGCAAGCTGTGGATTAACTAGTTCAAACCAATAGGAAGGGATCAGCTGGAGTTAGAAAGTTAGGCCTTTTAGGGGCTGCCCATTTAAGTTTAATGCTCACAATGGCTTGTGTTAACTGCATAATTCTAGGTCTAGGCCATGTGAGAACTACCAGCTAAGGTAAAGCAGTGAGGATGATATCACACTGTGTGTATACGAAATTTTAGATTACTGCTGTTAGGCTAGGTCTTGCAAGGCCAGACCTGCTCAGGGAATGGACATGGACCCTAAAAGGGGACTGCAAATAGTGAGGATTACTTCCCTGAGCTATACATCTACAGCAAGTGCTGTAACTAGAGAATTTACTCAGACTTGAGTAATTTAGCACAGTATTGTAAATGGTTTGGAAGGCTTCCTCCAGGTCTTACCCTAATTTATAGAAAGCTGATAGGTGAAAGCAATGGTAGTATTGGGATTAATGCTCATGCTGGAAGGAAAGACAAGCAGTAAGAACTACTTTTTGAAGAGTTTTCTAGACTAGGTCTGTTCTTAGTGAAAGTGATGGGGAAAGGTAGGTGGCTACAGTCATCAAGAAGCATTTAAATATGGATCATTGTGGTCTTGGCTGGGATTGCTGAGTATATGTTAAAGTGGGTACCTTTAAGGGATGCTCCGTAGGAGAATAGGATCTGGGGTATGAATAATGTCTGGAACAGATGTGCTAATCTGGATTGCATCCAGGTTGTCTGTCTAATAAGAAAATATGAAACCAAATCAATATTACAAGAATGAAATTATAAAAGCCATAAGGACTGCCAGGAGTCATTGTTTTTTTAATGAAATTAGGACTCAAACCATCAAAGACTGATCTGCTGGTTTGGCAGCCAGAATTTATAGTAGCAGAATTTGGTTTAGCAGCTGAAAACATCCCACAGTCTAAATTTATGTTTTGGGTATGTTTGGGTTCAGAGGAAATGACATGTACAAAAATGGTTAATGTAATGGCTGAGAGTGATTTAGGGCTGACCATTTGGGCTAGGGATCAATCAAGGACCACTGTTCAGGCAAACAGGCAAAATAAGGTTCTTGAGGTCTTTGGAACAGACCTATAGAGCAGCCTGGTTGAACTTGCTGCTTGGATGTGTCACAGAGCCACTGTACTGAGGCTGAAACGAGGTTGGAGCACGCTGCATGCTTACTACATTTGGAATAGATCTCGACTTCATAGGAAACCAAAGAGCATCACTGACAGAGAAAGATATTTTGGTTGACCTAATGCACACCAGTGTTTGCATTTCATTTGTTTACACTTAACAAGGGCATAAACTGAAAATCTTCGGCTGAAAAATGTGTGTAACGAAGTTGGGAATGTCCTAGAGTTTTGGTGCTTTACCTATACAGGCAGGAAATAAATCAGCCTAGGAATTTTTTTACCCCTTGATCCCTGTCTATAAATGTTAGTTACGGTTAAAAGCTGACAACAGGAAGACTATTGATTCCACTGTGTTTGTTCCATGTTAAATAATTTCCCAGTAGAACTGGGAGGGATGAAAAGCAATTCATGCCACTTACATTAATGAGCTATTTCCTCTCCTTCCAGCACTTAAAATAATTGTCTTGGGGGAGGGTGAGGAGTCATTTGTGGCAATAATTGAATGGCTTCTCTTCCTTTTATTCCATTCAAAGATATCAAAGTTGTCTGTACTAAATGACTCTCCATCACCTGGCAGCTTGAATAACACTGTTCACTTCCCATAATAAATAGGATCAGACTTCAGCACCACTTTCACTGACGTTTATCTTGTGACAATGTTTACTATCAGTGCAAGGCTAAATACAGACCTTGCAGTGTTTGTGAGAGGTCTTGAAGCTGTCTGCACAGCTGCTGCTGTAGAGAATATACATCTGCCCCCTTCATCTAATAAGCGAAGACTAGCTGACATCAAGTGGTGTACAAAGGAAAAAAGGGGATAGGCTGCATGAGGACCATCTTTAATAAAGTCAAAAGTGAATCTTTCAACAGTGTAGTAAAAAGTAGGCCAACAATCATGACCTTCTTTACACACACTTACTGACCTCCCAGGCTCTTCCGGTGCCTGCCTGAGGAGGATGAGAAGCCTTGTGCTTTGAATAATGAGTGTGGTATCTTTGCTAGGAGATTTGTGCCGGGTCTGGGTTTGGGTTGCTATCATCTTCCTGGGAGACTCTATTTATTTGCAAAACCTGGAACTAGTAGAAGAGCTAATAATATTCTCTTGACAAGAGTACTGCTGTCCTAATTCAGAAGACAGAACCCTCCTGCTATCATCTCAAAATTTCTGAGGAATGAAGGTTTCTCTTAGCAGCAAGCCTCCCCAGTTAATATACATTATGGAAACCTGATAATCCAATAAACTATTTTAGCTTACTTAACAACACAAATCAATGTAATTCCTGAAATGAGCTTACTTACATAGTATCAGAATACAGAAAATTTAACCAAAAAACAATCCAATATACGGTCTCAAAAATGAAACAGATTCATTCACTTGCATTTCAAAATCCTTTGTAGTTGAATTTAAAATTATTTTTTTCAATAAAAATTTTTGGAGACAGGCTGGAAAGTAACCACACTTTTAGAAGCAGTACAAATTCTGCTATTGTCAAAAGCATTTTATCCCTTTTGAGCCTTCCTTCCACTCTCTATCCCTGAGCCCTTCCACAGATAATGGACACAGGAATGTTTTTCTTGAAACCTGCAAAACAATTTCTTACTGACTGCCAAGAATACATGAAGTCTTTTTAGTGAAATTAAACGTGGAACATAACAAACTCTCAAACTTTTCAGCTGTTATCTAGGAGCCATGGCCCTGCAAAAGCAGTCAAAAGTTCCGAGAATGGAAGATCACAGATAAATGTAAACATCTGTTGAACCGCACTGCAAGGAGGCACTCCAGAGGAAGGTTTAAGTGGAAGAAGGAAGTAGTGTTGCAA
>NW_010409181.1:51035-52785 GCF_000710305.1 Buceros rhinoceros silvestris
AGTTTCCTAGGGTAGGGGTAGAAGTAATGAGAAACAAGGGGACAGTATTGAAAACACGAAGTACAGATTTTACGTGGATCTTTACATGAATCTTTACATGAGGTGAAACAATCCTTAAAGTATTTATAGACAGTCGTAATGGGTATCTTAGTGTCATGTTACATTCCCGTGGTTTCTCTGCTGTAAGAGTTTCACTGCTTGGATCTCAATCATTCATTCATATAAAAAGAAATGGAGAGTACTCTCCTTAGAGACTAAGTCCATCAACCCAGGCTTGGAATAATGTGCCTTAACTCCTGTTGAAATTGGGTAAGCTCTGGTGATGCTGTTTTGTCCTTCATAACTGTGATTCTTTTTCTTTGAGTTATCTTTGTCTTAAATACATGACCAGCTTCTCCTGTTACCAATATAACTAACCTGAATCTTTTTATTTTAAAATCTACAAATGAGCATAATGCCGGTGACAAATATATAATTAAGAAGAATAATCCTTTCACTTTTTAACATGACAAATATGTGGAATACCTTATTTATGCTGCTGGAACAACAAAAATAGGAATAAGCAGTTTTTTCCCTATTTGTTTGCTAAAACTGAAAATACGCACCTCCACACTACTTAGTTTCATGTGATGATACAAAGGTTTCAGGATCCTGAATGTCTTCATGATGCCAGAGAGCAGTAAAACATCACAATTGGCTATACATAGCCATAAAATTGTCTCTGTCCCACCAAGCAGGAAAAAAAAAAAAATTGAATGGCATTGCAAGTCATGTTCTTTATGAATCAGGAGAAAATAATATAGAAAATAATATACAGAATAATAATAAAGACACTCTTACACCAGTGTTTGTTTATTGGGTAGATTTGCACAAATGTATGTGCTATTATTTTGGCTCTTTGCATTAATGATCTCACTTCCCATGCTTTCTCTTTTCATCTCTTGCTCCAGGCAGGATTAACCTGTTTTGCTACCATTTTCCAAGTAAACAGACTTCAGTATAATATGAAAAGGTGTTTCCATTCAGGTCTCTCAGGTGGAAAGCAGGGAGTGGCTTCT
The DNA here is from genome assembly GCF_000710305.1 of Buceros rhinoceros silvestris. Classification (NCBI taxonomy): domain Eukaryota; kingdom Metazoa; phylum Chordata; class Aves; order Bucerotiformes; family Bucerotidae; genus Buceros; species Buceros rhinoceros. The sequence goes on from NW_010409181.1 coordinate 52,094, forward strand.
ATAGCTTACCCAGTAAGTTGGACCTAACTGGCCTCTGCTTGAGCCTAACACTAGTTAACTTGTTTGACATTTCTTGACATTATTAGAATGGTTGTGTTCCCATGAAAAATTTACTGAACATATGAGATCCTTTTATCTATTCTTTAAGCCTTGAGTATCTTCACATTGTCTGCAGTCCAATTCTGTGCCTAGCAGTAGTGATAGCCCTTTCTTAAAATACAGTCTTTCTTCACCTCTTTCCATCTGGGACAAGTACCTGCAAATTAATATATGTCCTGGGTTAGTCAAAACTTCCCATTTTGGAAGCTTTGTTGTGAACTGACCAATCAGGTATTCCCTGCCATGTACATATAAACGTATTTCCAAATACAGCTCTAACAAAACAATTTTTTAGTGTGTGAATGATAAGATTCAGTAAAATGTTGTCCTGGGTTAGCCAAAACTTCCCATTTTGGAAGCTGTGTTGTAAAGTGACCAATCAGATGTTCCCTGCCATGTACATATAGATGCAACATCAATTGGTTAAAAGTTCTGGTGGGCTTCTTTCCGTTTCCGGGGGCTGGCCCTTTAAGAAGCAGCTGGTGGCCAGCCCCCGTGCTCTTGCCCCAACTGCCAGTCCTAGGCTGGATGTTCAAAAGGAAGACAGCATCCACGCACCACTTCACAGATGCTACCTGGAGTAAGTGGACTGC
>NW_010409182.1:0-9865 GCF_000710305.1 Buceros rhinoceros silvestris
GGGAGCAGTCGCTGCTCCCAGTCCCTCTCCGTGAGGGGACGGGACGGGACAGGACGGGGACTGCCGGGCAGCGGGCCCGCAGCGGCTTTCACTTGCCACACGGCGTTTTCTCCAGGGCTTTTTTTCCCCCCGGGGACAACAGGCTTCCCAAATGACCATTCCCTGACGTTCTCATCCTCTCGTTTTCGTTTTAACAATTTTCAGGCTTTTCTAACCAAAAAGCTACGTGCGAGAACCGTGCTGTGCTGCCTGTGCGCCGCTGTGCCCGCATGCACGTACCATCAGCAATAAGGCTGGACCAGCTTCCCATCACCCTGCAGCCTTGAAACAACTTTTGTGACACACCGATTGCAGGACCCTTTTTCAGCTGTTCCCTCCACCACTCCAGGATATGACAGTAAAACATCCAGTTACTTAAAAGCAAAGAACCTGTAGTTTACGAGAGTGGCTCTTGAGGAGCTGCAGGTTTGCAGAGTGGGCAGGCCTTTCCCTGGATAGAAATGTTAAGAACTTTAGATGTACCTCCTAAAACCGGAGATTTTTCAGCTGTTTAGTTTATTTTCATGATTGCTATGAGAGACCCAAGACCTGTTCATTACAATCTCAACATTCACTGCAATGTTTTTGCTATAGGTAGCTGTGGTGCCAATTACGCTTTTACAGAAAAATGACCACATGGTATTTCTCCTGGGAAGATGAGCAGAATACCAGTAATATTACATAAGTATTTTGTCCAAATATCTCTGGTACTTGACACTTCCATATATTCAGTTCTTTAGATGGCAGCTTTCATTGGATGTGGACTTTTTTTACATACTAAAGATGAATTTAACAAATAATTGAAGGTTGTTTGCAATAACTTTTAAATTCCTGTGTATGTTATGTCTGCATTATAAATAAATATTGATTCTGAAAATGTTCGGGCAATAAACAACTGTAATTAAAAGAATGGGCAACGTGCATACATGTGCACAGAGTATAGATGTGGCTTACACTGTTCATATCATACCCATAGTCATACTATACATGTGGTAGTATACAGTCTAGAGCCTGGTATAAACGTGGTGTGTAATACTGCATATTTATAGGAGTCAGAGACCTTTCACACATACTTCCACACATGCACATGGAGTTTGCACATGTTCTTACATCTTAAATGATGTGTGAAACATAATTTTGAATGCTAAATTCTGAATGTAGTACCATGGAGTGAGGTGGCAATTCTCAATCTACACACAGGTCATTTCTCAAAACTTACATTTTCATCACACACTTATTGTTGCTGTTAACAGACTGAAACTAGAAAGGAGTCTGTGCAGGAGGCTCCCAGTGAAGGCCAAAGAGCTCTTCACTGGCAGTAGTTTGCCTGGCACTTTCTTCACCATTTTTCACTTAAGATATAGGGTGAATTCAAGGAGGTTAATTTTTTTCTCACTGGTTTCTGCATGGTTTCAAGTGTCTACCATCACCACTTCATCACAGTAACATCTGCTGATCCCTGTAACCTGCACTGACTTAATGACTTTAGGAGGTAAGCTGAGTTTATTTGGAAACACCCAGATTTAGACCTTCACAGTATCTGTCTCTCATTATTATCATTTTTTTTCCAATGCTTGTTTTCACTCTGGCCATTATAGAACAATAGATAACAATCAGGGTCCATAGTGGGTCACAATACCTTGTGTTCAACACTTCTTTCTCCGAACAACACAGGCCCTAAGCAGGAATACCTCTGCATAATTTGAAACCCTCCACCAGTATTGCAGAGCAGTGATTCCAAAGTTCCTGACAGGTCAAGAAATCCAGGTTATTTGGAAGAACATTAATAAACGAGAATATGCAGAAATGAAGGATAGCTATTTGCAGCAGGGAAAGGGCAAAAACCTCATACTATAGCTGGCACTGAATTAAAAAGTATACAACGGATTAGATATTAACCACTTCTATCACATCCAAAGCCCAGGAACCTAGGGGGAGGGAGGCATGTAAGAGCAGACGCTTAGAACATAAAACACCCCAATTAACCTCATTATCTGTTACAAACCTGTACTATTAATATTCTGGGTTTTTCAAATCATTGTTGTTGTTGTTGTTGAAGAGAATCTGTTGACTACAGCATGTGTTATGCTGTAGTGTCCCAAATCAGCATTGCCCTCCTTAAGGTCAGGGGAACGTATCTTAAAACATTCATATATTTAAAAAATATGTATTGTTATTTTAATAGGCACTGTGGATAGTTTAATTTGTATCTGTATTAAATTAAACATATGGTGAACAGAGTATAATAGATTTTCTATAATTCAGCTGCCAATGTGGCAACAGAAGCCAGTTACTCTTACCAGCAGACTTGTCAGTGGTTTGTTTACTAGCTTATTTGAATTAAAATAAAGCTTCGCTTCTGCTGACTGCACATCATTATCTATGAGACCATAATCCTGCTAGCAAATCCTATATCTTCCAGAACTGGCTCTTTTGTTTGGGATTACTGAGAGCTTAGCCTGTAACAAAGAGGAATAAGGCATCCCTCTCATCCTCGTAATTAAGTGTGGGGAGTAATTTAGAAAAAAACCCAGAAAGATGTACAATTTGGAGTTCTGCTTCTGTACAGGATTGGGGACCAGAAGAGGCCAAACACTGATTATGTTAGCACAATGTTTAAACTATTAAACTACTGTACAACAGGAATCCAGCTTTTAAATAGAAATAGCAACTCTCAATAAGGTAAGGAGTGGCTTTACACTGAAAACATTTTTTGCTTATCTAAAGGTATGCTGGAAAATTTGGGTGGAGCTTAGACTGAAGACTATTGTAAATCTGCTTTTGTACGTGCACATGTCACTTCTATAACAACTCCATTCTGAAATGAAAGAACATAATTTAATGCATGAAACTTGATTTGTATTTTTAAGTATGCCTTAAATGATTTAACTATTTTGGAGTAAGAATATTCTATAGGAATATCGCTGGCAGATGAACATAAATACTATATATAAATACTATATTTTAATACCACCAAGATTTACTTCTTCCTTTGAAAACCAAGGAGTTTGAATTTGTTAGCATTTTACAGACACCTTAGAAATGACCATCATTTCGGAACAGAATAAAGAATAATTTAACATCGGTATTCTGAGGTCAGTCAAATGTGCATCAGCAATCTTTTGACTTGCTTTAGCTGTATTCATGTCACCCAATTCTCTTGCTGCTCAAAACAACAGTCATGTTATATACAAGTTGTAGAAATTAATAACTAGGTCACAAAAAATAGAAGTCTCAGGAGTATACAGATACACAATATCTATTTGCAGAGGGCTAATAAGGACAGGGGTTGATTTATAAGTCTTCGACATTAATTGTCACAGATGGGAATTCTGAGGACCTCTGTGAAACCAAACGAGGCCCTAGTGAATTATAAAGCAGGTCCTTAGACTTTAAAAACATTTAGGCAAAGTGACAGTTCAGAACATCTGTTAGCCTTCTGTCTGAGTATAAACTGGATGTCATGGAGTGCACAGCTGTAGGCATTTTCTGCCTCTTTTTGCCAACATCTGTCACAGCATTACAGTAATATAGGTAATTATCAACACCTCATATAAACTGTTTGCTATTTTAATTTCTGAATAAGTAAAATTAGCATTATACCCTTTTGCAAAAAAATAAAAAAATCCAGAAGGGGAAGAATATACATTTCCTTTTAAAGCTGAATGACAGATCTGATCATTTTTGGAGAGCTGAAATTCAGAAAAAATCTCTACTACAAATAAGGTCCTTAGGATAACATAAAAGACTTAGGTGAGAACAAGTTTAAATATTCTCCCTCTCTCTCTCTGTCTCTTATAAAAAAGACATCTGAGTCTCATCTGTCATAAGCAAAGAAGATCAGTAGCAAGAAAAGATAGGAAACCGTTAATCATCTATGGTTTTTTCCATGCACAAGCAGCTGTCAAATGATGTATGTTTTACCACAGTAACAAAGCCAAGGGCTCATCAGCACCAAGCAATTTTACTGTCAGCAGGTCATCCTTCTTCTCAACATCTGCAGTAAGAAAAAGAGATCACCTTGCAGTGATGCGCAGGAGCTCGACCTCACCAGCTGATGATGAAGTGAGCGGGGTAATAATGCACAGAACTTTCAAAAATAAAAGCATATTCTAGGGGTCCCCCAGCAACTGAACAGAAAGGGCTATATGGGAAGAGATGCTCCAGACAAATAGGCCTTCAAGTCAACTTTTCAGGACTGCAGTTTGGTCCTTTTATACATCAAGAGATAGAAAACACTGCCTGGTCCTGAAGATCATCTACCTGATTGTGGACAGCACAGAGAAGATGTCAAAAAGTGACCAGGTATTTTGAGTTCCTCAATTTTGGAGGCCCAGGCAATGCACTATATAAGAGTATGATTTGCAGAAGGCAGTTGCTTATCATTTGTGATAATCAGGCTCCCGTGAGATGTTGCCAGCTGAAAACAAAAATCATCGCCCACTTTTGGTAACAGCGGTCCACTTGGTGGTTGTCTTAATGAGAGCGGTTTTGTCAGTGCCCTACACAGTCCTTTAGAGCATGGGATAAAGAATGGTAGAACAACAAAGCACTGCTGCCAAACAACAGCAGTGGAGACCGTGACAGTCTGAACTTGCAAGTAAGAGCCTGGTGACAGAAAATAATCACGTGGCAATGAGTTTTACAATGTTACGTGGAAGCGACGATCATATCCAGCTCCTACTTATTTTGCTTTCACCACAAATTGAATAGCACCTCTGCTAGAAGTTAACGTTCCAACATGGAAAACTTGAAAAAGTGCTGCTAGCTCTTTTTATAAAGGAGTCATATGGAACAAAGTGGTCACTAATGTGCTATTTTTAGTGCCTGAACTACAGCCCAGAAGATAATACCCAATTACTTGATATAGTGCTCTATACACTGTCTGAACAACAATAGTGGTCTGAGAAGCAAGAGAAAGCACCCGAATACGGTTTTGAAGTCATTCAGATTTCATGTATTTTATTTTCTTCTAAAAATAAAGGCTTTGAAAAGAGGTGCAGTGTTGTCCAGGTTGAAGGAGGAGAGCCAGAGAAGAGTTGAAAGGGAGATGAGAGCAGATGGAGGTTGAGAAAGAAGAGAGAGAGACCTCGACTACAGGAAAAGAGAGCTAGGGCACAGATAGCCAGAAATCTGGAGAAAAGAAAGAGAAAATGCATCAGGGGAGCAGTCAGAGAAAGGCATCTATGTAGCTGTAAGCCTGTTGTATCTGTCCCTGTAAGAAAGACCACATTCAGGACAATCTAAACAGCTGGGGACAGTACAGGATTTTACTAATTCTGCTGTCTTCCCTAGTTTCCACTCTGCTGGACTGTGAGCTGTGGTGGCTGAGCCGTAGGTGCCTATCTTTTTTACAACACCTCTGCTAGCAATGCAGTGATTTTACTGAGGACGTAGAGGACAACTCTGCGCCAGTACAGTTTGTGATGGACCCAGCAATTTGGGAAACAGATGCACATATACCTTACTGTCTTGATTGCTTCTTTTCCACTTTTCTGTTTCTTACTGTCTGTTTCTCATTTACTACATGCCCCCTCCTATTTTCTCCTCATGCACAGTAAAAATTGGCTGAAATTGTGGACCTACTCCATGCTGCCTGAGGTCCACCTCTCTAACAAAGGCAATTCAGGGACAAGCACTGTTTCTACTGTGGTACTAAGCCACTTGTAAGATGTTTGTAGGTTGGGACTATTTCTTTCAAGAGCTCTGTCCCTTCACTGAACAATCACCTCTCTGGCTTTTCTTGCCTAATACAACTCGGTATCCAGGTGGATGCTAAGCAGATTTTACCAAATTGCAAGCTGTAGGATAAATATTTTCCTCCTACTTTTGGTTTCAGCACTAAGATTCTTAAACATTTATTTTAACATGCACAAATAAAACTCTCTTAAGTATTCCCATCACCTCATTACCCAAACTCATTGTTCAAATGCCAAAGAGTACGTGAGCTATTGCAGATCACATAATAGATGCCCACACATTCCCTATACTAGTAATATTATTGAAACAGATTGTTTTGTAAAGAGCTCTGAGATACCTAGGCAATAAAAAGTGCGATATAAACCAAAATGCTATGCAGCTCAATAGATGTCTGATAAGAAAAGAACCCTAAAATTTGAGCAGTTCCTCCTCCCCTTAATCAGCACTAACAATGGTACCCTAGTCTCGATGTTCCTGCACGTAGCAATATCTGTCTTTTAAAGAGCGGAATAGGAACGTGCCACTAAAAGAGAGTGCTCGTTGGTAGAACATTGTTAGGTGTTTTATAATTGATAGTTTTCAGCATCAGCACAAAGGTAAGGGCTTTAGCCTTGAATACTACCCACTAACAATATACCCACATACAGAAAACTAGTGCTAAATGTATTTATTAGAATAAATGCTTTAAAATAGTCTGCTTTTCATGCAAAGTAATTATCTTACACTATGTGTAAAAGGTACTTTTGTAATCAATGGTATACAACCAGCTTCAGATACAACCACACGCACACCCCATTACACACAGTGATGCTCATCAGATTGCACCGGACTGAATCATTTCATTATGTTCTGTAGCTTAATTCTTCAATTCCTGTAGCTTCAGCTGGAATTCATCCAGATCAGCCCCATTTTCTAAGATGAAATCAAAATACTTCAAGGCCACAACCACTAAACAATACAATCAGCTCTAAACAGAGAATAAGGTATTTAATACTTTTTAGAGGCTCATAGTTCCTGTTCTAATAGTGCCAGGGCAACAGGGATTTTTTTTTTTTTTTTGGCACTTCTAGACTATTCATTACCAAAGGACAAGAGAAACATGTTGTGGGTATGAGTGAATTTTGTAGCAGTCAAAATAGATGGTAGCAGCCAGCTGGAGAATTTTAAATGCTCTAAATTTTCACAAGTCCTGCCTAAGAAGCTAATCACTAACAAGCCAATGCATATTTTTTTTTTTTTACAGTGGATAGACCAGCACAGTCAAGAGATAAAAGAGAAAATAAAGAGCAAATATATATATAGAGAGAGAGTAACAGGTCGTAATTTTTCCACTGAACCACACAAAAATAATCTCGCTAGTAGAATTAGGTGAGTAATCATTAGGGTAAAATGTTTTAATTACTAAAAATCGTTAGTTTCATTTGGTTATCTGTAAAATCCTATCATCTCTTTTAATTAATTCATTTGCAAGTATTTGAATGACCATCAATTTATTCATAAAAATGTTAGAGAGTTGCAGGCTATGCAAATGCTGTTGTTAATTAGTTAATGGCTACATTCACCCTGTCAGTGTCTGATGATCAGATACTTGCATTTATAATTTTTACACCTACAACCATTTTTTCATACAATACACCAGAATGTTTCTGCACTTGCGAAGAGTGGACAGCACTGATCTTGAGCGGCTTTTTGCCCCACAGGATCAGTGTTTCCACGGTCAGTCTTGTGGGGATCTACTTGTCTTTTCTTCTCTGCGGTAGGCAGTTAGGGATGATAAAATAGCTAGTGGAGAGGTATGCTCTACATTATTTTCAATAAGCTGATGACAGTCAACATTAGAGGCCAGACCCACAAAGGCACCAGGAAATTAAAGGCTCCTCAATACCTTTGTCCATATGAGCCTAAATCTCTCAAGTATCTGATTTATTCTTTTAAATGTTCCACCTTGTTGGGACAACAACACAGAATGGAGTTAAATGACGAACGATCTCTGGGTAGGATTGAAATGATGATGGCTGATCATCAAATGACAGTGATACAACTTTTCTGCCTTTGATTTTATCTGTCATTTGTAATGCACGTGCACAATGTAGGGTTGTGGCCCTCACCGCTGTTGGGTGCTTACTGACAGTGTCCAGGACATTTTTCACCATCAAGAGAAACAAAAGGGAACTGTGCTGTTAATTTTGGTTTTTAAGTAATTGAGGTTCCCTCTAGAACCTGTTGTAGCACTACTCAGGTAGTGACCAAAGCTAAACTAGAAAACCAGAATTCTGTAGAAGACTAATTTAGTCTCAGTACTACAAGATCCTAGGAGCCAGTCCAGGCTGATATTTATAAATAGTTCCACAGAAAAAAATCATCTATGTGAACAGAAGCACAATGGTAACTGCTGGACTGGAGCCTTAGTGAGTCAACTTATATTGTTGGTACTGCTCCTCCAGTGCCAAATAGCTGAAATTCATCTTTTTGTATCCTTTTTATACATTTACTCACGCTAATAATCTAATCTAAAATATTAAATATCATAATATCATTTAGAATGTTCCAATTATGGAAAAAAGAATCAAAGTGAAAAATCCTTTGCAATATACATCTTCTCCTCATGCTACTGCCATTAAAAGGTTCAATTTCAGAGGATCTAGTATAATTTTCATTTCCTTACACTCTTTTTTTTTCCCCCCAATTGTTATATTTCCATTATGACTCTGGAAAAAAATGTACCTCAGTGAATGACAACCGAGACTAGCTACTCTGAAGTAGCTATTCTACATTTCAGAATGATTAAATTAAGCCCTACTAAGAACGTAAAACTTTTACATTTCTTTCTTAATCAGGACAGTTGTTAGAGATTAACTAACCTGTATTACTTTCTTGAAGGAAAGTAAGAAAAAACATCTGTTTGATTCTAAACCTTCCATATTGTTAAAAAGCCAAATTACAAACACAATGATAGATGCACACACATAGCAGATTGGAAAAAGTCAACCACTTAAACTGTCAAATCACATAAGTCCTCATTTGGGATAAATTACTCTTCCTTCCCACTATAAAACAGCACAGAAATGGGAGTGCTCTATTGGGAAGAGTGGGAAATGATTTATTTCCAATATGTATAAGTCAGGTTAGCAGTTTCAGGACTGTAACCAGACTTTCCAAGTACTCCCATGGACTTCAGAAAAAGCTAAGAACTTTGTAGGTTTTAGTACGTGTGACTGATTCATACAGCAGACTTACAAGACCTGATGACACGAAATCTGAAATCACAAGAATGGTTGTACTACAGCTGCATCTAGCCCTGCATCCTCCTCCAACAGTGAAGGTCAGTGGGAGTATAGGGAGGAGCGTCAGGACAGAATAAGCATAAAGCGTTATTTCCCTGCTGTGTTCACCCAATGACCAGCAACCTGAAGTTCAGGATCTTTCTCAGTCTAAGATAGTTTTTGAATAGGATTTTGATAACTTTTTCTTCCCTTTATTTGCAACCCCCCCCCCATTTTCTTTTCTAATCATGTTACCAAAATTCCATGGCAATGAGTTTCATGGGTGAATTATGGGCAACATGGAATACCACCTCTTTCTCTCTTATTTTTTAATCTTCTGCCTAATACCTGTCTTTGTGGCCCTCATTCCTTGCTCTGGCTGTTGTCTATCCAGCTTAGGAGCTTACTTTCCACCAGAAGTCACCTTTTGAACACAACCACACAGACACTCAGTTCTGTGAACAGGTTCTGTTAAAATTATCTGGGTTATCTTTAAACCTCTCAGAAGTAATTTTTCTTTGTGGGGTTGTTTTTTGTGAGTTTTGTTTGTTTATATGCTTGTTTTCTGTTTTGAACCGAATGACACTGACAGAACACGCACAGCTATGCCAGCAAGCGTGAAGCTGCCATAAATGTTGATGGAGAAGGAAAAGAATGGACAAGTAATGGGGACAAGGAGTGGTTGGTAACTTTTCACCCAGAGCGGCAACGTATTCCTAGCATGAGGAACTGCATGTTCAACTGCATGTTCCCATCACTAGGAATCACAGAGTCACTATGTGGCTGTGTCTGTATATCTGCCATGCAAACAAATGGAAATTTGCATGGAAACCTGCTGGGATGGAAAAAGTAGTCTATGAGCG
>NW_010409182.1:9946-10184 GCF_000710305.1 Buceros rhinoceros silvestris
AAACAAATGGAAATTTGCATGAAAACCTGCTGGGATTGAAAAAGTAGTCTAGGAGCGATTCTCTGCAGCTTGCTGGCCAGAACGAGCACGAAAAGCCTGGCCACAGCCTGGCAGGTATGACGTGACCATTTCTCTTTACAAGTAAATGGAAACACCTCAGCTGTCCTGGCAAATACCTTTTCTCCAAAAGAGAGAGTTTTGACTTTACCCATCTGTTGGGTGTTTGGTTTCCCCCCCC
>NW_010409183.1:0-278 GCF_000710305.1 Buceros rhinoceros silvestris
CCCCCCCCTCCCCCATGTCCGTCAGTCCTCCCTCGCTGCCTGGCCAGACCAGCCAGGCAGCTCGCCTGTCACCTTCTCCTCCCGCTGCTCTGCAATGGCCATGGTGGTCCCCACTGCCCCTGTGACACTGGGGTCCCCTCCTTTGTCACTCTGGGGGATGCATTGGGCTGGAGTGGGAGGCTGTGACCTGGACCATAGTGAGGGGTGGATGCTGTTGGACCCTGGGACTGTGGCATCCCCACGGCCACCACTCCGAGCTACCTACAAGCCCCACAACA
>NW_010409183.1:419-816 GCF_000710305.1 Buceros rhinoceros silvestris
CAAGCTCCAGCACAATGTGCCTCTCGGCTCCACACCACTGGGTATCAGAGAGCAAAACTTCTCTTTCTTCTCCTTCTCCTCCTCTTCTCCCCCTCCTCTTTTCCACCAGTTGGGGGGAAACAGGAGAACAGGAGCTGCTGAAGGGCCTGACAGTTCCCCAGTGTGTGTGTGGACAGGGAGAGGGCATAGTAGCGGGGGCGGATGCTCTGCCAGGGGCTCAGCACTCTGCATGGCTGGTTTTGGGGTGCATTCATGTCCCCTCCATCTGGGGCCACCACGGGGATATGCTGCTGTTGGCAGGGACATGTGCTCCAGCATGGTTTGCAGCCATGGCAGTGAGGGGGAGATGATGTTGCAGGGGTGTCACCAGAGCCAGGGACACGTGCCACCCCGTAGC
>NW_010409183.1:1518-1852 GCF_000710305.1 Buceros rhinoceros silvestris
CAGCGGGCCGGCTCGGGGGGGCAGACAGCCCTGCGTGCTCCGTAGCCGCCTTCCCTGGGTGCTCCGTAGTCACCTTCTCTGGGTGCTGCGTAGTCGCCTCCCCTGGATGCTCACCTCAGCCTTGCCCTTCTCCCACCCTGCCTGAGCCCATTGACTCATCCCAAAGCCCCTGGAAAAGGTCCAGCTGTGCCCGGCTCCGGGCAATGCCATTTCTCAACCTCCAGCGAAGGCGCTAGGCTTGTGTTGCAAGATATTCAGGTATCAGCCATGCTGAGCTTTCCCTCAAAAAACAGGGGCTCTGGCCAGCCCCGCAGCATGCCGGCTGCGACCGGCC
>NW_010409184.1:0-705 GCF_000710305.1 Buceros rhinoceros silvestris
AGATTGTGCAAAAATGCACCCTGAAAATTATCGCTCCTCTCTCCGCCTCTTGATTTCTGTCTAAGGAGCCAGGCTGGAGGGGTCCCTCGGTGCCCAGCCCCCTGCAGCCTGTGCCCGGCTGGGGACGCAGAGCTCTGCAGAGGCGGCAGGCAGAGATGTTGCTGTATGAGCTACAGCAACTTCGTTCTTCTCAGTCGTTTTTCACCTTAAAAAGACACACCACCCCCCCACCGCCCCCTTCACCTACACATTAGTGGTTGAAAGTCGTTCTCACAAGGGTCATTTCTTGAGGGCGTTGCTCAATAACATCGATGAAATTCAGCGCTGCTCGCTGCTCGCTATCGGGGGATTCTGGGGTTTCAGGGTCATCGAGCCAGCACTACCGTCACACAAACGTTTTAGAATTCCGTTTAAAGCCACCTGATCTTTCGGTGCCTCTGTGTGCACTGAGCCCTGCACGCACAGAACAAACTCCCATCACTTGTCATCGTCCCGGCAGATGAAAGTGGAAATCCAGGCGCCAGGACCCGTGTCGGTGTTGTCGGATTAAGGGACTTAGACGAACGTCACCATCCTTCCTGGCCTTAAAGGTGAACGAGGCACAAAGCTCTGTCCTGCGTCTGAATGGTTCACAGGTTCCTAGAGCCTTTGAGGAGATCTAAAACGGGGAAGGAATAAAGGAATGTTGAGACACTGGAAAGGGAA
>NW_010409184.1:857-4848 GCF_000710305.1 Buceros rhinoceros silvestris
TTTTTTAAAACGCCAGCGACCCCTTTATCCATCGGCACAGAACACATCCCATTCTTAGGGTTGAAGGGAAAAAAAGAACACATCTCCTTTTCTGCAGGTGCTGAACATCTGCAGCTTCTAAAAGGGAAGAGAAGTGTTTTAGGCATGGAGGTCCTCAGCGTGCCTGCACCAGGGGCCAGTGCTCCGGCACGAACACCGCCTGATTCATCTGCCTGTCCTCATTTAGCAGCAGCGATCGCCGGCTTTTAGGTGGAGACTTCTAGGGACACGCTGTGGTCTCGCTAAAGGCACCCTGGAGAAGGGAGCAGGCTCGAGACTTGGCCCTTTAAAATCCCCCCGTCTCATCTCATCAATAGGGCAGCAGCCAAAAAAAACCCCACCCCAGCCACCCCTGACATTTTCTTCCATCGTCACGTGCTGTCGGATAAAATCTCAGCGCTCTCGGCTGTTTGCTGTCAGTGCTGCTGCTTCCCGCAAACAAGCAACCACAGCAAATGGAGTTTGTGAGACATTTGCCGGGTTAGGGATCTCCGAGAGACCCCCTTGTCCCCTCCAGGTACCCGCTGGGGAGGCGGGGAGGGATTCCAGCAGCTGCAGCATCTTCCTTGCTCGGTTTCTGCGCGAGGGGCGTATTTTCTATCAAGATATTCCGAGCAGGTTTCGCTGTCGCTGGGGAAAGCGAGGAGGAGGCAGCCAATCTGCAGCCAGCGCCGGGCTCTGCCGGAGCGTGTCGTGCTGCCGGAGCCGGGGCCGAAGCCAAGGGAAGGTCCCTGGGCAGGGGGCTCAGCCCAGGCTCCTGCGGAGCAAGGGCAGGGGGATGGAGCACAGCCACTTGCCCCAGAAATGGCACCTCCCTCATGATGCACCTTTTCCCAGCGGCCGTGGGGTTGTTCTTGAAGGGATTGACCTTGGGGTGCAGTGTTTTTATCAGGAAAGTGATGCACCTTTAGCCCCAAAGGGTGTAAAACGAGATAAAAATAAGAGATGGCTGTTTCCTCTGTCCTGGACGGGGCCCCACTGTTCTTGAAGGGATTGACCTTGGGGTGCAGTGTTTTTATCAGGAAAGTGATGCACCTTTAGCCCCAAAGGGTGTAAAACGAGATAAAAATAAGAGATGGCTGTTTCCTCTGTCCTGGACGGGGACCCACTGTTTGAGTCGTGAGGCTTCACCTGCATCTCAGATGGGGCTTGACGCTGCGCACAGGGACGCTCCCATCTGCCCACCTTTGGCCCAGGCTGCTGGGAAAGGCACCTGGGGGCGTTTTTGTGGTTGTCCTCCTTGGAACTATGCACTGCGGCCTAACCCCCGTGGTCCTCTCAGTGTTCCTGCTTCGGATGTTTCCATTATTTTCTTCTCTCCATCCGGAGCCTTCCCCAGGTCTCCTAACAGGGGCGTGTCCGGGGTTTCCTTATTTCTCATCTCAGCCAAACAGGTTCAAACCCCAGTCCCCAGTGGCCGTGGCGTGTACACGCGTCCATACAAGTATAAGCTGTAATCACGTGGGATGAAGGAGGAATATCAGTCCTGCTTGCCTTCACCCCTCTAGAGATGAGCCAGGTCTGAGCGTTGCCGCAGGGGCTGGGAAGAGACATCACAGGGGCTGGGAAGAGGCAAAAAAAAAAAATGATCTGGGGTTTTTTTTAAAAACAGATAATAATCAGAAACCTTCTTCTGCTGATCTCTTTCATGTACAGACATCGCAGGCGTCGCTTGCAACACCACCAGGTAAATCATGTTCAGAGAGGAACGTGATGTCTAACTTGACAGGGTCCTTCTAACGCTCTCTGAATCTCAGGGGCCCCTCGGTGTACCCGAAGAGGCACCTCGCTGTCTTTGCTCCCGTCATCCGGGATTCATTTCTGGGATTTGAGCCCACATCTTCTAGCTTTGCAAGAGCTGGGGTCAAACGCCAGCGCACGAGACCCCAAAACCTGGCACATCGAGCTCTGAACCAACAGCTCGCGCCTGGCTGCGCAGGCACCTCTAGCGGGGAGACTGACCCAGCGGGGCGCAGCCGTTCAGAGAGAGGCACCGTCTCGGGATAAATCCGCTCAGCCCCTTTCCCTGCAGAAGCAGGTTTTCCCGCACCACCCTGCGCTGGCAGCAAGCGCCTGCTCCTCTAACCCAGGCACACCCAGCATCTCCTGGGCTCCCTCCCGCGAGTCACGGGAGATGCTGCAATCCGCTGGAGAAAGCAAAGCAAATCCCTTATGTTTCTTTTGCTAAATGCTCCTGAACCGTTTCGCAGCAGCCTGTTCCTGGCAGTTATGTGACAATTCAGCACAAATGTCATGGAGCTGGGAAGTTTTCAGCACTTTCGGCAGTGCTGAGGCTGGAAACAATGGATATATATTTTTTGCTGATCTAAGTCCTTGGTAATTACGCTTAATAGATCCCGGAGGGATTCCTAGGTAACCTGCACCATGGTTTCCATGGCAGGGAGGTAGAGCTTGTACCCTGCGATAACAGATAATAACGGATTGTTAATGCTTAAATTAATTAGGCTACAATTGTGTTTATAAACCAGCTGTCCCTTGTATTCCCAGTCAGACTCTGGAGTTGCTACACAACGGTTAAGGGCTAAAAACAAACAAGGCAGAGGGGCAGGAATGGTGGAGCTGGGCTGCAGCCACCGGCACAGGCTGGAAGAAACCTCCACCCATCGCCTCTACGTGTCACCTCTCCTGCGCCATAGCACGGGTTTATTCACATTTTAATGTTTCCATGGGGTCAGGTCTATGCTCGGAGGAAATGTCCTGTTGGTGCAGAAGGACCCTTTCACCGAGCTGGTGCTGGTTGCCCATCCTTGGCCAAAGTCTTCCTCCTCCTGGGAAGGAGTCCAGACATCTTATAGCAATAAAAATCCCCCCCACCCCCACCCCCCGGTCCCAGAGCCGGCTCACTTTGCCGCCACCCAGGATGCTGGATGATGCGCCAGAGCTGGATGTGATTTTTCCTTTCCTGGAGCCAGGCTGGTAACCGTGCTGGGTGGCATTCATCTCACGTCACTCGGTGTGCCGACAGCCGAGGTGGTTCGCGCAGACTAGACGGCTAACGTTTAGACAGCTAAAATTGGGTGAGAGGACGCTGCCAACTGGCGTCTGCTTCCCAGTAAAGCAGGTTCTGGACTGTGCTGGGAGGCAGCGCAGTGTTTCGCAGCCGAGCCCCGTCTCCTCGATGACAGGCAGGGAAGTTTAAACAAATCTCCGCAGTTCCTGCCGGCCTGCTTTAGCGCGGCTGTTGCAGGGCCAAGGAGAGCGGTGTAGCTCTCCAAACAGAGAAGCTGCGCAGGCTGCTGGTTGTCTGTGACACACACCCCCCAGGCTGGGAAAATCAGCTCGACCTCTGGCTTTCCAGTGCCCCAGAGCCCACGATACCGCTGGCCTCAGGGGTTTCTTTGGGCTCTTCCAAGTCTCAAGAAGGCCAAGGGTGAGACTGAGCACCACTGAACTACTAAAGCAACAGGCAAAGCTGCAAACCAAGGGCTGTTTGTCCTCTTTCCGAAGGTGGTGGCTCATGTTCAGGGGCTGGCGAGGGGCCTGAGGGGTTGTGAGAGCTGCTGGTTCTCCAGCGCAGGCTGCAGCTGCAGTAAGAGGGAGTTCACTGCCCCCTGGCCAGGCAAGGCTCAGCAAGGCATCCCTTCCAGAGCACAAACCCAGAGTGATTCATCTCACGCCTGGGCAGGACTTGTTTCTAGATGACACATATGCCAGGACATTTTGCCATCAAAGGGGAGAAGGGCAAGCTTTTCCCTTGAGCGGAGGTGAAGGCACAAAGACCTTACAAGTTAGAAATAAGCTGGACCGGGGGGCAGCAGCGTTCGTAGTTGGAGCTGAAACAGAAGCTGCAGAGTCACAAAGCTGCTTATCCTCCAGCTGCCACCAGCAGGACTCCAGCCCTGCGTCCCACCAGGGGAAGCAGCCGTACCTGTGACTGCTGTGGAGAGGCCTTGTCAGGGGTAGCACGGGGAGGTGGGGGTTTAAAAGAGGG
>NW_010409184.1:4994-6936 GCF_000710305.1 Buceros rhinoceros silvestris
TCAGACAGTCGGATTTGACCGGTTCAGTTCGCAGAGCCCCATCTCCTCCCTGGTCATCCTGCTTCTGGGTTGGCAAATGTGGAAGACCCCTTGTATGTGGTGGCAAAGCAAGTGTGGTCTCCTGCCTCTGCTTTGGACAGAGGATTGAAGACACAAATAGGCCAGGACTGAACCAGGGAGCTGAGTAAAACACTCGTGCAGGGAATCCAGTTGCTGCTGATGCAAGTGGGTCAGAGCCCCATCTCCTCCCTGGTCATCCTGCTTCTGGGTTGGCAAATGTGGAAGACCCCTTGTATGTGGTGGCAAAGCAAGTGTGGTCTCCTGCCTCTGCTTTGGACAGAGGATTGAAGACACAAATAGGCCAGGACTGAACCAGGGAGCTGAGTAAAACACTCGTGCAGGGAATCCAGTTGCTGCTGATGCAAGTGGGTATGTGCATGTTGGCTGCCCCCATTTTTCTAGAAACGGGCACAGCTCTGGTGTACTGGTGTGCAAACAGAGGATGCGCTTCCTCCCCGGACACCATTCCATCAGCATCCTCTCAACACCACAGGGCTGTCATCTCGGCCAGCCCAACAGGTCCATCCTGAAGCGCCCATGTTTGCGAGGTAAAGCTCCAGCCCCCGTGGGGGAAGAGGCAGCCCGTCCTGCTCTGTGCCTTTTGCCAGGGAGGAGGAAGCAGCCTCGGGGTCACCCCAGGTTCCCGGTGTACAACCGAGACTCCTTCATGGGCTCGAAACCATCCAGCAGTCTGAGCAGAGCAGGGGCGGAGATGGGCGCTGCATCTTTGGCAGGGAAAACCAGGCAGCGAGAGGTCTGAGCAGGAGCGGTGAAGTCCTCTCCTGGCTGCGAGGTGGAGGGAACCGAGCGCCTTTTGTGTCTCTGTGGTGCCTGGCCAACAGAAACAGTGGCAGCCGTCATCACTTGCAATCTGTCATTGTATGAACACGAGCTCAAAAGCGGTAAAACCCAATAATCTTCTGAAACGAAGCTAAATAACGAGCCGCGTCGCAGCGCTTGGCAGCGGCAGGGCTGGGGAGGGGCGGAGGGCAGAGGAGCGGCGGCAGCAGGGTGGTTTGTGCCGTTGCAAGGCTCGGCGTGGTGCAGGCGCAGGATCTGCTGGAAGCAGCCAGGCGCGGATACTTGGCTGCCGGAGAGGCGCTCCGCCATCCCTCCCTTCGGTTGGCTTCCTCTGACCCTGTTGCTAAGCTACAAATATGCCTTTCCAGCGAGCCCAGCATCCTCGCTCCCACCCACTCCCGAACGCGAACTGAATCAGCCTGCTCCGAGGAGAAACCGTCTCCGGCCAGCGAGGAGCTTCGGGGATTTTTACTGCGCAGCAGCTCAGGGCTTGCTGAGGAAGGGTGCCCACCCCTGCCCCACGCCAGCCCGGCAGCCCCGGGAGCTCCGTCAGGAGGACAGGAGCACAGGGGAAAGCGCGAACTTAATCAGCCTTCTCCGAGGAGAAACCGTCTCCGGCCAGCGAGGAGCTTCGGGGATTTTTACTGCGCAGCAGCTCAGGGCTTGCTGAGGAAGGGTGCCCCCCCCTGCCCCACGCCAGCCCGGCAGCCCCGGGAGCTCCGTCAGGAGGACAGGAGCACAGGGGAAAGCGTCTGTGCCGTTCCAGGCGATTAAAGCTGGCACAGCTCCGTTGCAGCAAGAATAGACGAGGACACCAGCTCCTCCGAGGAATAGCTACCACCTACCTGCACGCACGCTCGCTCACCCTGGTGCCAGCCACGTTCATGCCTTAGGACAGCAGATGTCTTATGGCAGGGACGAGGTGGCAGCGCGGGGGTTCCTCGGACCCCTGCTCTGCAGAACGGTGCGTTGGAGGGTCTCTACCATCAGTCCTGGGATGCAGATCGGGTCCCCAGCCACATCCCCTGCAGGGCCAACACGGGGTGGTTGGGCTGCCCTTAGTGCGGGGGGAAGTACCGCG
>NW_010409185.1:0-215 GCF_000710305.1 Buceros rhinoceros silvestris
CTCCCTGTCCTTGTCCCCTGACTCCGTCAGCTGCTGCTTTAGGAGGGCCTGCCCCGCGCCTCGCTCAGCTCATGCCAGAGCCCATGCCAGTAAGCCGTGGCACCAGGTTGACGGTGGGGAGCTTTTCTGAGCAGGATGTGAAGGGAAGAGGGATCACGCTGGCAGCAGCTGCTTGGGTGGGGGCCCTGTGGGTTCAGGTCACCCCCCTGGGCTAC
>NW_010409185.1:530-2859 GCF_000710305.1 Buceros rhinoceros silvestris
CCCCCGAGAGCATGCAGAAGGGGCCCTTGTCAGCACAGAGGTTGATAGATAGGTGCACTGATGTACCTCTGAGCAGCCGGGTGCCTGCCCAGAGCGGGTGCTGCCTAGGGTCAGATACCGCTTGTTCTGTCCCCAGATGCAATGGCCAGGACCAGCCCTGCCCGGCGTTTCTGTAGGACCCCAGACCCTTCTCCCATCGAGGCGCAAAACCTGTTTCTCTCCCTCCCCGTGATAAGATGTAATAGGAGAATATTTCCCTTGCTGGAAAATACCGAAATTCCCTGCTAAGAAAGGGTGGGTTTTGAGAGCGTTGCTGCTCTGCGCATGAGAATGCTTTTAAACTGGAAGAGGGGGATTCGGAGCAGAGAGAAGGGAGAGATTGTTGACACTGAGGGTGGTGAGAGCCTGGCCCAGGTTGGCTCCAGAGGTGGGAGAAGCCCCATCCCTGGAACCATTCTAGTTCAGGTTGGACCTTGGGGCCCTGAGTGACCTGCTCGAGTTGCAGATGTCCCTGCTCCCTGCAGGGGGTTGGACTGGAGGAGCTCTGAAGGTTCCTTCCCACCCAAACCAGTTCATGATTCGATGATTGTTAGAAACACCATGGTCTCCAGGTCTTAGGAAAAATCTGGCTGCCTGTCTCCTCTCCTTCTCCCTCTCCTCCTTCTCCTTCTCCTTCTCCTTCTCCTTCTCCTTCTCCCTCTCCTTCTCCCTCTCCTTCTCCCTCTCCTTCTCCCTCTCCCCCTCCTTCTCCTTCTCCCCCTCCTCTCGCAGCAAGTCCTTTCCTCTCCCTCTACAGCTCATCTCAGCTGCTGGTGTCGGTGCTGGGGCTGCCCACGATGTACAGGCACTGCCAGCCCTGTTGTGCTGGGGTGGAGCATCATCTGTGCGGGGTGTGGCAGCAGTTTGTGAGGCTCTTGGAGCATCTTGGTTCTCCCTACGAGAGCCGAGGTGGGGTAGAGGATGGGTAGGAGAGGAGGAGGGTTTCGGGGCAGTGTGCTGCATCCATGAGTGCTTTCTGGCTGAGGTCTGGTGTGAGAGTCCTGCCTGTGGTCAGCTCATCCCCTGCAGTGCTCTAGGGGTGGAAGCACTCAGAGCAGCCCCACTCTGCTCCTGGAGCCTGCGGCAGCTCCCGACATCCTGTTACCTTCAGTAGAAATAGTGTCCTGGTCTGATGGGGGCAGATGGGGGTCTCAGCGGGTTTAGGTGGGGTGAGGCCCTTGTGCTGTAACCTCCCTCAGCTGGGTCACAGAAATGATTGTGAGCTGTTAGGAACAGAGCTTTGTTTGGAGTTTGCACCTGCCAAGGAATATTTCAGGCTGGTGTAGAAGGAATCAGAAAAGACTCTTGAGAACAATAAACTCTGTAGGTTTCCAAATAATTTGCTGAGCTGCCTAATAGCTCGATACCTGCGAAGTTCCTTTGCAGAACATTCCCACAGGGCATTGAGCAGCAGGCGGAGAAGCGCTGGGAAGAACTGGGTTCAACAGGGGAGGCAGAACCGGAGATGCTGCTGGCTCTTGGCTCTGTGCTGGCACCCACTGTGCCCTGCACCTTCCCAGCTCTGCTCTTTTCCTCTTTGGCTTATGGTTTTACAGCAGGTACTCTCTGAAATGAGAGTGCGGCACCAGCCCACGGGTCTGTATGAAATGAAACGCAAACCCTGCCGTGGCTCCCGCAGCCCCGGCGCTGCTGCCCACGCTCGGCCCGTGCTTGTCTTGCACAGCATCCTGCACCTTCACCCCTGCGCGCCAGCTGCGGGACACGTGGACCACGTTCCACTCAGTCTCTGCAGGGTAGTTCTGCTCCTTTTGCAGATGTCGGGGAGATGCTGGTGCCAGACCCAAACCCGCATCCCCTCTGGGGGCATCGCAACAGAGCTGCTGTTGGGAGCACTTGGGGGCAGCATCCCTGCACCACCCTCCCTGTGCCCCTGCCCCTGTTGCTGGCAGCACTGTCGGCTCGCTGTGCATGCGGCCACGCTGGTGTTTTAAGCCCAGCATCCCCTGAGTCTCCTCTGAGGCGCCTGTGCCTGCCATGCAGCAGCAAGATCCTCCTTGTGCATCCGTGTGCCGAGTCCTTTAGGTGTCGCACTGGAGCGACAAGTCCCGCTGTGAGCCCTCGGCCTCCTCCTCCTCCTCGCCTCCTGCCTGTCCCTCTGGAGACTTCGGTAACTCTGTCTCCTGGCGTCTGGCTCCGGGCGAGTCACGAGGAGCTGTGACTGCCGCATCGCCTGGCACGTTGTGCGGTCACCACCGCCGGCACCTTAGCAGGGGGCTGGCACGGCTCTGGCCTGCATCTTGGCAGCAGCTTTGAGAATCGCTTGGGCTTG
>NW_010409185.1:2921-5083 GCF_000710305.1 Buceros rhinoceros silvestris
TCGCTGGGGCGTCTGGGTGCTCGCGGCTGCTGCTCCAGTGCCACCGCCCCCACCCCATGGGGGCTCGTGCCGATTCCCGCTCTCTCGGGAAAGGTATAAATCACTCTCCCTTCATTCGCCAGCCGGGTGTCCGGTTACCCTGGGCTCCAAAGCATCCTTCTCGCAGGGCCATGCGCCGTCTCACATGCCGACAGTTTGCTCAGGGCTCTTGGCCGGCTTTGAGGAAAATCTAAGTTTACTGGTGATGACATGTTGTCGGTAATGTTTTGGGGGCAGAGGGCTGGAAACTCCTGGGGCAGAAAAAAGCATCTCCTGTTGCTGATGTCCCGTGCAGCGGTGATCAAGCAGAAATCCAGCTCTGGGGTTAGATGGAGGCTTGGAAGGGGTCAAAACTAGAAGCTACCCCTACTCTGCATCTGCTGCTAACCCTCTTCCCTGGGATGGACTGTCTGTGTCTTCTGCTGGCTCTATCTCACCCTTGGATTTTTGCCCTGCTGTTGCTTTACCTCTCAGCTTTCCATTTTCTTGGCCTAATTTTATTGTTCCTTTTGCAGTTTGAGCCCTGGTCCTCTCTTCTCCTGCTGCCAGCTCTCTGTCTGTCCCTGGGTCAGTCCTTGGGTTCTGCTGCCCCACGGAAGGGGAGAATCCTGGGCTGGAGGAGAAGATGAGAGCTCTCCATGGAGTGAAGGGCAGGGGGCATGGGGAAGGTCTCCAGGAGAGCCACAGCCCAGTGTGGCACCGCTTCGAGCAGAGTTGTCTAGGTGGGAAGTGAACTCTGGTTTTGGTGACACATTAAATCACATCTCCAGTCATCTTTCAGGGCCTGTCCGGCCGGAGTGGGACACGTTACGGACCCAGCCTCGTGTGCCCAGCCTGCACCTCTGTCACGGCTGAGCTATTTTGGGGCCGGCTCATTTTGTTCCTGCCCTGGCATTTCCAGGGTGAGTGGCACCAGAGGCCCCGGAGCGGAGCTGCTAGAGGGGAGAGATTCAGCAGTGGAGCCTTGCGGAAAGATTGGATCACCCAGTTCAAAGGTAGAAGATCCCTCTTCTCTGGACCAGATCAAAAAGCCCAGAACTGCTTCCAACCCTGAGATTAGCTGACTCTGGGCTGCCGCCACCCCTCATCCCAATGGACACGGGGTTTGTTGAGCCCTCTCAGTGCCAGTAGCCTTTTGTCCCCGGTACCTGCAGCTTGAATTCTGGCCTTGCAGGTCTGAGCTCTCTCGCTGGTTGTGGTGGCTTTGCCTCCCTCTACTTCACACCAGAAGATGGATGGGGACAGCTGCTTGCTGCAGGAGGCATGTCTAGGTGTGGAGGGGGCAGACAGGTCCCATTGGACTTGCCCTTGTTAGTCTTAGCCAGTCTCTAGAAGAGCCACCATCGGCAAGGGGTGTTGGTGCTTGAGAGGTGAGGTGTCATCTGCGAGCCAGCGTCTGGCCTCATGGACCCCCTGGACATCTGCCCTGTGAAGCACAGCTAATACCTTGCTCCTGCACCATGGGATTTTTACCGTCCGTTTGAGCAGACAGCAGGGTCTGGGGATGATCCCGTTGGAGAGGGAGGAACAGAATAAGCAGATGATGTTTGTGGCTCCTCTGTGGGTCATTGGTTGCTTGGGGGAAGGAAGCGGTGGTGTTGGGCAACAGGGAGAGGGAATCCCCATGGATTTCAGCCTCTTACCAGGAGGCAGACTGTGGTGAGAGGGGAGAGCAGAGGGGAGAAGCCCCCTGGATGCAGTGCTGTGGGGAGGGGTAGAACTCGTGATGCTGTCAGGTGCTAAGGTGCTCCCAGGGCTGGAACATGGTCACTCGTGGTCCCTCTGTGCACTGGGAGCACGAAGCACCAGCAGCAGCTGGGACACAGTGAAACAGAGAAGACATCTCCGTTCCCTTTCCCAGCGGGCTGGAGGAACATAAAGGAGCAGGTTCGGTGCTCGGGATGCAGAAGTGCAGGTGCCTCTCCCCTCCTTTCTTTTCCTCTGAATTCACAGTGGTTTTTGGGGTCAGGCCAGTTCCCCAGCAGGTCTCTGCACCCCTGTGGAGGAAGGTTGCCGGCTCCCCTGCCCCTTGGGACCCTGCGCGCTCCCAGGGTGCACCATGCCATCTGTGGGAAACATGGGACGGTGGCGGGAGGGGAAGGGGAAAGGAGCAGGAGGAGGAG
>NW_010409185.1:5243-7798 GCF_000710305.1 Buceros rhinoceros silvestris
GGCTGGGCTCATGTGAGAGCATTATCTGCGGGATGAGCTCATGCGGGAGGCGCGCAGGGCATCCGTGGGATTCCGGGTGCTGGGGGCACCGTGGCGGTTCCCGGAGCTATGCGCAGTTGCCATTTCCACGCATTCCTGGGTTAACGGCCGATCGGGTTTCGCGTTCACAAGCCCATTGAGTGCTCAGGGCAATGGCTCCCAGCGCTGGCAAAGTGGAGTGAAATCCCTCGGCTGTCTGGCTTCTGCTTTCCCAAACCTTGCCATCCCCCTTCCTCTGCCTCGATCTCCTCCAGACCCTCCCTCCCCTCTCCCATGGGGCTGAACATGTTACAGGTTCTTCTTCCCCTTCCTCATTTCTAGTGTGCTGCTGGTAGAAGCTTAGTTGAGGTCATTGCTGTGTTGCGATGCTCAGAGGAGGGCTCCCATGTCCTTGCTGGTGCATGGAGCGGGCTGGTGCTGAGCCGCTGTGCCCATCAGTGCCCTTGCTCTGCTCCGGTGTCGTGTCCTGCTTGGTGCGAAGCAGAAAAGCAGGGGCTGGAGCTGGGTAATTCCCTGCTGCCCCTTGTCTCTGTGCTCTCCACTCATGGGAGGACCTCAGAGAAGGTGGATGGCCGAGGAAGGGCTGTGATCTCTCTCTTTATAAATCTCCCAGGCCACAAGAGGGTCTGCCAGGCTCTGCTGTGCTGCCCATGGCAAAGGATGCTCTTCAGAGCTTGGCTTGCTCAGCTCTTAGCTGTTCTGCTGGCGAGGAAGGTGCAGGGGAACCAGCAGAGCCACAACTTTCAGGAACAGAGCTCTTCTGGGGCTGGCGGGTGCCCATGTGCCAGAGAGGCTCTTGGCCAGCACCAGGCTGGGCTGTGTCCCAGCCCGCAGCTCCCCTTGCCAGCCGGGGCGGTGGCCACCTGCCTACACCCAGCTGGCCGGCAGAGCTCGGGTGCATCCCTGAAGGGGTGAAGCTGATGCTCAGATATCAACGTGCATCTGATTTACTGGCAAAATGGCTGGAGTTCTGGGGCCTACAGTTTGTTAGGATGTGGACCACAGGCGTTCCTAACAGCAGCCTCGGAAAAAAGTGGCTGAAAGTGGCTATGTCGAGTGAGGCAGAGAACTAAATTCCCTGTGACTGATTTTATTGTTTTCATCTTCTGGGCCTTAAAGCACAAAAGATGGTGCGTTGTGAGCAGACAGAAATCTCGGTAATGGCACTTTGGAAACACCTCATGGTGGAAATGGGAGGGAGAGGGAGAGCGGAGGAGACGGGGGTCAGCGGAGCTCTGACCCCTGGCCAGAGCAATGGCAGGGAGGAAGGTGGGCTGGAACCCCGAGTGTGTGCTGAGTGGTGTCGTTCAAAAAACTCTCCTTGTTTAGCAGGAGAGAGGTGACGGTGCCGACATGTTAAGTGGTCGCAATTAGGCTGGGAGTTAACACTTTATTAAGCGGGACTGGGGGCAGTTGGCACCTCTGCGCCTCTGTCTGCAGGCTCAGCCAGGGCGGCAGTGCCAGGCAGCACGATCCCAGCTCTGGGGCTGTGCCATTCGTGTTTGACATCAATAAAACCCTCCTGGCTGCTCAGCCAGGCAGCAAACCCCACCGAGGGGGACACAGGAATGCTCCTGCCATCAGCAGAGCCCAGGGCTGCAGCCCAGTGCGGTGGCACCCACGTCCTCACTGGCACTTCTCTCCCTCCGGCTTTGCCTCCATGGCTTTGCCATGGCGAGGTGGCGGCTCCTCGGCTCCAGTTTTCCGTTGGGGTTGGCAGCAGCGTTCTCAGCTTCAGCAGGGAGGGCATGAGCCTGGGCCCACCAAAATGGGGGGTGCAAAGCTCCCAGGGGCTGCGATGCAGGGACCCGGTCAGTGTGACCGTCCTTTCCGTAGTGTGGCTCCAGGCACATTGTGCCTTTGCTTCTCCAGCTCAGATGGATGACATTGACATAGGTCAGAAAACCTATATGGTGCAGGGCACTTTTTCTCTTCTTGTGCCGTGTTTTCAGTTATTTGCGATCAAAGGGCTAGAAAATGCGCTTAAAATTAATTTTAAAAGAAATGCGAGATGGTCATGGCATAGGAGCAGTGTGGAGTGTGAGCTTCCAGGGAACCACCAAAGATCCTCAGGCCTGTGGCCCCGCTGTGTGAGCTGCTCAGGCTGCCTGGCCACACTCTCGTCTAACCCTGTCCTGAGGGGTGTGAGCTTCCAGGGAACCACCAAAGATCCTCAGGCCTGTGGCCCCGCTGTGTGAGCTGCTCAGGCTGCCTGGCCACACTCTGCTCTAAACCTGTCCTGAGCCACATCCCGACCCCCTCCCCGCTGCCACTGCTGCTCAGCCCAAGCAACGGAAGCGGCTGGGTCTGAGGCTTTTTTTGCACACCAGAATCACAGAATCGTTTGGGTTGGAAAGGACCTTCCAGCTCCTCGAGTCCCCCTGTTCCCCAGCACTGCCAGGTCCCCCCTGACCCCTGTCCCCCAGCAGCACCTGCACACGGCTGGGAAACCCCTCCAGGGATGGGGACTCCACCACTGCCCTGGGCAGCCTGCGACACGCCTGCACAACCCCAAC
>NW_010409185.1:7920-9454 GCF_000710305.1 Buceros rhinoceros silvestris
GGCATCTTGAGGCAGTTGCATCTCGTCCTGTCACTTGTTCCTGGGGAGAAGAGACCAACCCCCCTCTTCAGTCTTACCTCCTGTCACAGAGCTGTCAAGAGTGATGAGGTCTCCCCGGAGCCTCCTTTGCTCCAGGCTGAGCCCCCCCAGGTCACTCAGCCGCTCCTCAGCGCATTGTGCTCCAGACGCCGCACCAGCTCTGTGGCCCTTCTCTTTTGTTGTGGTTACTGGGATGCACGTCCCCAACAGCCATTCAGGAGATCCAGCCCCTGTATTTGCCCACTGGCTTTTAGTGTCCTTGTTTGTCCTGGTTCCTGACCCAGCCCATTTGCTGTGAGAAATTCCGGGGATGCCGCTGGACTTTCTTGGGTAGTTGCCCCATTTGGAGGGCGCAGCCCTGGCCGGTCAGAAGGAGGGGGGTGAGGACTTCACTGGTGCAGGCCTTTGGTGTGGAGCAGGTCCATCAGCCATTAGGCCAGGGATGTTTCGGAGCCGGACTCTCCTCCTCAGCCTGGCTGCGAGTCTGTGGAAGGGTTGAGGAGGGGAGGGATGCTGCTCCCCGTGAAGGGACGGGCAGTGCTGCGGAGCCCTGAGCTGGTGCTGCCTTTGTGCCCGTGGAGGCTCTCGCTGCATCACGGGGGTGAAGGCAGGGGACAGGGTCTGTGCAGCCGAAGGGAAGGGCAAGGACAGGGATTACCTCCCCAGGGTGAGGGTCTCACCTGCTGTGGGCACCGTGGGGACTCTGCCACTTGGTCCTGCACTGTGCAGTGCTGTGAGCCCAGTGCTTGGCCTCTGTCCCAGTTTCCCCCAGTTTCCAGATGCAGAGGATGCAAGGACAGAGTGCCTGTAAGCTCCCTGCCGGCAAGATGCCTGTGGTCCTTCCCCAGCAACACAGATCACAGTCCGTGGGGCCGTGGGGGATGCTGGATCATCCCACCTCCAGCTGGGCATGACACAGGAGGAGCGGTGCCTGCCAGGACCCCCGAGGACACAGCAAAGAGATGGCTTTCTCCTCGCTGGTGGTGGCTGCCGTGGCCAGGTACCGCTGGGGAATGCTGACAGCCATCTGCAAGGATGCTTCCAGCCCCTTCCTTGCAGATCCCTTCAGGGGAGTGACTGCACGGCCTGGGGCCAAGCTGGGGTGAATCCCTGCTTGGGCAACCGGTTGTGCTGGTCTGCTCCTGCCTCTGGTGACATCGCTGCTCCATGCCGTGCCCTTTTCCCTGCCTCCTCCTCTGCTTCCTTCGCTTGGGAAGGGGGTCGATTTGCTGGCCTCTGCATGAGCCTGTGACCTCACTGTTGTCCTCAGGGCGAAGCTGCACGACCTCATGGTGCTGCAAATTGGGAAGAGGAGGAGGAGGAGCCTCCTGGCAGGCGTGAACACGCGGGAGGGGTGGGCGGCAAGGGGGAAACCACTGATGGAGCAGTGTCAGAAAGTGAGGCAGCATTAAAGATAAACTGCTGTAAATGGAATGGTTTGCAGTGTTTGCTTTTATGTGACAGCTGCTTTTCCAGGCTGGTAGCTCTCCCGCAG
>NW_010409185.1:9553-9818 GCF_000710305.1 Buceros rhinoceros silvestris
TTTGCAGTTTTGGCTTTTATGTGACAGCTTCTTTTCCAGGCTTGCAGCTCTCCAGGAGGCTCAAGCTGCGGCTTCACAGAGCGGCTGGTCCCTCGGCAGTGCGCCGTGCCCCTCAGAGAGAGAGGCTCTGCGGCGCGAAGAAGATGCATTCTTGTGGTTCTTGTGGTTCCCTGTGTTTTTTGGGAGAAGGGAAGAGACGACTGGAGCACAGATCCACAGTTCAGGAGCGCTCTGGAGCAGGACTGGCATTGGGAGGCTTTGTGCC
>NW_010409186.1:0-449 GCF_000710305.1 Buceros rhinoceros silvestris
TGCCCAGCTGCCAGCCAGGGGTGCTGGCCAGGGACCTGTGGTCTGACCACGGGTGAGCGGTGCGCCCGTGAGCTGGACGGGAAAGTTACGGGGCTAAATTAATCTGCGAACTTATTAAGGCAGCGAGGAACCCGGTCCTTTCTGGGTGCGCTGCTGCCTGCAGACCTGCCCTGGAGGAGGAGAGCGTGCAGGGTCGGGCAGCGTGTCACCCCAGGGCAAGATTTCTGGGTTTTAGGAACAAACGCCCTCCCCATCGTGAACTCTGAGGCCCCAACCAGAGCCGAGCGTGAAAGGAGAAGGCGCTGTTGCGGAAGCGGGGGTTTTGCTCAGCAACAAGAGCCCTGCGGCACCCTGGTGTGGTCTGCTCCGGGGAGCAGCTTTTTCCCTCTGGAATCTCCCCAACAGCCGTCGGTCCTGGCTCGTGCCCGTCCGGGCTCGGCCCCGGTCGG
>NW_010409186.1:512-1441 GCF_000710305.1 Buceros rhinoceros silvestris
CCCCGGCCGTCGGTCCTGGCTCGTGCCTGTCCGGGCTCGGCCACGTTCGCCCGCCCGGGGCTGAGCCCTGTCCCCAGCAGGTGCTTTGGGGTCCTGCCTTCCGCAGCACAGGGTCCAGGGGGCTGCCCCGGAGAGCTGAGCTGTTCATGGACGGAGCGGGGTGGTTTGCTCTGGGGGAGAGTTTCGATCAGCTGGCGATTTTATGTTAATTTTTGGAGAAAGGCTGCCTGGGTTTGACAGGGCTGTTCCTGTGAGCCAGCAGCTCCCTCTCGCTATGATTAACCCACGCATACTGCTGGTTCCTAAACGTCACTCGATGATTCATTCGTGTAGGAGATGTGAAAGATCACGGTGTCAGTGGAATAGGTGCTGCCCCCCGTGCCAGTTGAACGCTGTTTGGCTTCATCCAGGGCTCTGCAGCTCCCGGGCTGCCTCTCAAAGCCAGCCTGCTCGTGCTGGTCCTCCGCAGCCCCTTGCAGAGGGGCTGGGGGCTGCTGCAGCCCCTTCTCACCCAGGTTCTCATCTGGAAGGGGCTGGCGTGGGTGACAGACGGAGAAGATGGAGCCTTTCAGGGGTCTAGTGTTATGGGGAGGAAATGGTTCCTGTGCACAAAAAAAAAAAAACAACCCACATACAAAATCTGCTGCTCGAGCGAGTGGTGTTGCGTAATGGGTCTGTGTGGGGAGGGGGGTCCTCTCCTTCCCCTGCAGGTGGAAACTGTCCTCAGGCCTCGGCAGAAGGTGTGTGTTGGGGGGGTGGTTCACGGCATGCTGGGGGGTTGGTGGTGGCCAGGTCTTGCAAGGACTGTGAGGCTGGACCTCAGCTCTGGATGAGAGCATGGTGGGGAGGAGGAGGAGGAGGTGGTCTGGTGAGGCTGAGCTGGATGGTGGGGGGAGGGTGGCAAGGAAAGCCTGTGCCCGGGGAGGGAG
>NW_010409186.1:1535-1943 GCF_000710305.1 Buceros rhinoceros silvestris
AAGGAAAGCCTGTGCCCGGGAGGGTAGCCGCCAGCCCGGAGGCATGCCCTGTGCTGGGCAGGGGTGGGCTGAACGTGGATGGCTTGGAGGGTAGGAGGGGACCTACAGCCTCCCACCGTTTGAAAAAATAGAGTGGAATTTAATCACGATGATGAGAGAAATGGTTTATCTGTTTGAAATGAGCCTGAAGAGCCTCTTTCTAGGAGTTCTGTAATTCCTTTTTATTTTCAGAAGCAGCAGCACAATCCGTCCTCGGTAGGAAAGAACTGTTTGGGTTGTGACCTCATCCCCAGGGAGCTGCTCCATGGCATTTTCACGTCTCCTCAGCCCGATGGCTTCCGTGGCTTCTGCCCGGAGAGCAATGGCTTAAATCTGCCGAGCTGCTCTGCGAGTCCTACAGCAGCGGCT
>NW_010409186.1:2047-3473 GCF_000710305.1 Buceros rhinoceros silvestris
GCCGGTGGAGCCGGTGTAGAGGAGCAAGGGGCAAGTGTCTGCCGGAGAGTAGAGAACACAGAGGGACAGAACGTGGCTTCACCTGGGGCAGGATCCCGGGGTGGGATCCCAGGATGGGGACAATGGAACTCGTTCCTGGGTCAGGGTCCCTGTGCTGGGGTAACCCCGCAGGCAAGAGCCGCCTCTGCTGAAGCAGAGGGAGGCTGTGCCGCCGCCTGGGTGGTTTCAGCGGGGTGCCCGGATGCTGTGGCTGTGCTGCTGGGCGCTGGTGGCTCTGGGCTCAGAGCAGAGCCCACCACGGAAGAGGGACTTACGTGAACTTCGGGGTCAGAGGACACTGCGGTGGTGGGTTTGGCCCCGTCCCTGTTGTCTCCCTCTCTTGGAGCCCTCTGTGGTGGCAGTGCCTGTGATGGGGGCCACATCCGGGGAGGTGCCCAAACCCAAGCAGGGGCTGGATGAGGTGATCTCCAAGATGCTGCCCAGCCTTGGAGAAACCCCTGAGCTCCAGGACGGGCTGGACGTGAGGTGCAGCATCTCTGCTGGCTTGTGGGCTGCAGGTCACCAGGAGCGTTGACGTTGCCTGTGCTGGGTGGGCAAAGGGGACATTGCTCTGCCTGGTGCAGGAGGAGCCAGACCCTGGGTCCTGTCCCTTGGCCTGTTGTCTCTGTCCTCCAAGGGGAGCACAGAGTGATTTCCAGAGGGGAGGCAGGTCTGCAGGGGTCTGGCACAGCCTGGGTGCAGGGGTGGCCCTGGGGCACCTCTCCTGGGGGGAAAGGGGCTTCTCCTGGCCCTCTCTGGCTGCAGTTGGTTCCCCAGTGTCTGCTCCTGAGGATGAGGAGATGCCTCTGACCCACCTGCCCTCCCTGCTCTGGGCAGGGGTCTCACGGACTGGTCTAGGGGTGGGGGGTGCCCCCATGGGGTCCTGTCCAGCCCACATTCCTGAGATGGTGCTCCCTGGGAGGACCTGCTCAGCTCTCGCTGCTGAGCAGGGATGTGGCAGGAAAACCGGTTTCTAAGTGCAATCTCCATGGCAATCCACACGCGGAGCCCATCTCCGCTTCCCTCTAACCTCTCTGAAGCGCAGCCATGGTTCTTCCCCCCACTAGAGAGGAGCTGCTTTCCTCTCTGCTGCCTTTCCCTCCGAACCCCACAGTGAACTGCAGCATCTCCTTGGCATTCCTCAACGGGAGTGAGATGGGTTGGAGGTGCTCTGGGTTTTTTCTGCTTTTTAAATCTGCTGAATGATTCTTCCCCCCCGTCTGTCCACACTCGCGCAGTCGATCCTGGCCCCACACCGTGCTGTGAACCCTGGGCGCGTGCAGGGAAGGGGTGGCACTGGGGGTTGGCAGGGATGGAGAGCCGGGCAGGAGCAGAGATGTCCCAGCTTTCTGGTGGCTGTGGTGGGGCTGTGGGGGGCTGGCCCCCG
>NW_010409186.1:3612-4127 GCF_000710305.1 Buceros rhinoceros silvestris
CCGCTGCTCCCCACTGCAGCTGGATTTGCGGTTGGGAGCTGCTGGTTCTCACGTTTCTGGCTCAGGTCTGAAGCAGTCACATCTCTCCAGCCCTCCGTGCTGCGGTGGGACGGGGGTGGCAGGGCATGAGCTGGGGATGATGCTCCTCTGAGCTGCAGCTCCCCACCGGCAACACTCGAGTGCTTCTCCGGGCTTTGTGTTCTGATGTTTTAAGATGAATCTTTCCTTAATAAGCAGAAGAATTGAGGATTGATGCCTCGAGGCATGAAATCCCTTCCAAAGAGATGTCCAAAATACTCTTGTAATCTGACCAGAGGAGCCGAAGGGAGAGCTGGGGCTGCGGCTTTGGGAGTGCAGGTTGTCACAGCACTGCTGATGTAAGAGGCGATGGACCTGTGCCTGAGCTCACCAGGGAGGGCTCGGCCACTCCCGCCTCTAGATAAGGTGGCTGTTGCCAAGCACATGGTGATGTTGGGCCAAATCCATCTCCAGCGGCTGCGGTTGCGGTTCGTTTA
>NW_010409186.1:4288-5069 GCF_000710305.1 Buceros rhinoceros silvestris
CAGCTGGTGAGGAGAACGGGCTGGGGGCGCCGGGGTGGGGATGGGGTCCGGGGCTGGGCTGTGGCTGCGCAGAATTCGCTCCCTGGAGTGTCCATGGAAGTGCACACTCAGGCTTTATGGTTTTACGGCACAGCTTGTGAGCTTCCACCTCCCCAGCTGGGCATTCAAGCCAGACCCATGTGCCGGCTGCTTGGTGCCGACTGGGGCTGCCGTGGGGCGGGGGGCCATGGGGGGAGGGCACCGTCGGAAAGCTCCTGGGGCCCACCTAGAGCTGCTGGTGCCAGCAGAGGGGTCAGCGTGGTGCAGAGCTGCTCCCTTTTCCTGTTTAAAAAGGGGTTTAATTTGGGGAAGGACATCTGTGAGGTGAGAGGCTGGAGGATGCTCTTCAGCTGGATGTGGAACACGTCTTTTCTGGCATCCTTGCAAACCAATACACAGAAGAATCCATCCTGGAGGCTTCGCGTTGCCTTTCTTGGCTTAGAATCACCCTTTTGAAAGTATGTCACCACCCTCATGATGGCCTGTGGGTTTTCTACCTCCTGTAGAAGCCCATCACAAGCTCACGGCTCATTAGATGAGTGGTAGATCGCAGGGAGGAGGCCGGTGTGGCTGCCTGACCAGCAGCCTTTCTGCTGCCAAGCATTAGCCCAAGTGCCAGCTGAGGCTCCGGACCCTCTTACAATTGAGGAGGAATGTAGGTTATGGCAGGGGGGCCTGTTTGCAGCAGGCAGGGGCGGGGGGGGGGGGGGCAATGGGGGGGTTACCCACTCGCCGGGGGTCC
>NW_010409186.1:5225-7017 GCF_000710305.1 Buceros rhinoceros silvestris
CAGGGGAGCCTGTTTGCAGCAGGCAGGGATGGGCGGGGGGAGGACATGGGCATGTTCACCGCTCTGCGGGTGTCCCAGGCCGCTGTGGCCGCGTGGCTGGGGTCCTGCGCAGCCCGTGGGTGCCAACGTCTTGCTGCAGACTACAGCTCCTGCAAGTTACTTCCTGCAGCTCCCAGGGGGTGGTAAACCCCTCGCCTGCTGAGTTTGAGCCGTGGTTGACCTCCGTCATCCGAGGTCACGCAGTGATCTGCATCGGGTTGTTATTGGGGCAGGAGAAGGAGCGTCCTGGCAGCGCCGGTCTCGCCATCACGGCCCGTGCTGGAGGCGATGACAACGTGCTGCCGTCGGAGGCTGGCACACGGACATCGTGGCGTGCTGCCACGTGGCCGGGCCATCCCCGAGGGTGGTGGATGTCGCTCGTTCCCGGTTTCCAGCCAGGATTGCCATGGGTCCAGCAGCGAGGGGCAGGGTTTGGGTGCAGGCGGTTACCGAGCTGTTGTTTTGTTCACAGCTCGTTTCATCCTGTCCCGGTACCACAGGAAATGTGGCAACGGGGGTTATGGTTAATCGCTTCTGTTTTTCTGCCTTCAGTCAGAGTTGCATATTCTGCACCAGAAACTTTGCAAGAGCGGAGGTCGGGGTAGATTTGTGAAGAGCGAGAAGTAGCTGATCTGATTGTACGTGGCAGAAGGAGCAGCGCTTCTCTTCCCAGGGCTCTCTCCACCATGAGGCTGGGGCTGCTGCGCAGCTCCGACAGCCCTCGACTGCTGGCGTGTGGGGTTCTCCTCAGCTGGAAACCCCCCGAGAGGGGATGTTGAAGCCAGCGGCGGTGACAGGGACAGACTAAGCCATTCCGCTTCAGCCAGGCGGGTGTGGATGGCCGCTGGTCTGCGCCACAGGTGAAGCGCAGTGCACGTCCACGGCACGCCTTACCGTGGCAGCCATGCCATGCGGCCACGAGGGGACAGTCCTGGGGGTCTCCTGGCACTTCTTGCTGTGCCACTGGGGTGGGGGCTGGCCCTGGTGGGTGGTGTGAGGAAGCAGAGAGTTTCGGAGTGTGCCTCTGCCGTTAAAGGGAGGGGTTTGTTGGTTTTCATAGGTTTTTTCCTTTCCCCAGCACTACTGTTGAAAATCTCTACCCTTGACGTGACTTTTCCATGTGGCCATGAAGGACCCACTGCAGCGGGTCACTGGGCTGCGGGGAAGTGTCTGCCTGAGGACTGGGACCGACTGGGGAGCTGAAATGGCCACTGTGATCGCGGATGGTTCTGAGCTGTTCTTAGACACCCCAGGAGAGCTTTGCTCTCGTTTTAAGGCGTGGAACAAGGAGGCTGTGAAGGATGCCAGTGCCTTCCACTGGGTCGCTGCTCCAGAAAGGTGTTTGGAGAGGTCTCAGGGGTTGGCCACGCTCAAGCAGACAGTGTGAACGCTCACCTGGGAATCGCTTGAGTGAATTTGGGGCTCTCGAGTCTCAGGACTGTGGCCGTCTTACCAGATTGCCCCCAGGATTTGTCCCTGTTTGATTCTCCTCCTAGAAGAGATACCACGGCTAGCCTGGGGCATCCCAGCCCCATGTGCTGCGGGGAAGAGACAGGCTTTGCTCCCAAAGTTGCTTTTTTCTTCCCTTTTTGTTCCCTCTTAGAGGTTTCAGGTTTTGTTCTGTACCGGCCTCAATGGCACATCCCTCCTCGCCTGTTCCCGAGCCAGCCCATGCAGAATGTGGGAGCGCCGCTTGCTGTGTCAGGTAGCGAGCGAAGTGGTGGGGAGGGGGAAAGGGGTGAGCTGAGGAAGG
>NW_010409187.1:0-8777 GCF_000710305.1 Buceros rhinoceros silvestris
ATTTATATTTATATAAATATATAAATTTATATATTGAATTCCTACTGATCTAAAAGTGCATATAATGCAGAGGACTTTTGTCAGCACTAGCAGTAATCTGTTGCAGAATTGCAGGTCAATACACTTGTTCATTGGTCTTGTTAGACATCATTGCCACTTTGCTTTGCTTACAGTAATTTATAGTTTTATGGAAACACTTTCAAAATGGAAGACTGAGCTTCTCTCTTGCCTTGTGCATCTGTGTGAATGCACAGTGAAGTGGTACAGTCGCAGACTTCAGGAAAATCAGAGGCATGATGTCTATAGTGGTTGATATTAAAATAAACTATTTTCAGCTTTAACTGCAGTCTGTTTTCTAGACGGCATCACTAACTGGATCCATGTGCTAAGTTGCAAAAATTCATAGAAAACCTTTGTACAGACTTTAATTTGAAATAGAATATGATAATGAAACTATGATAAACATAGAGCCAACAGGAAAGAAGAGGGTAGTAGAAATTAATTGAGAAGGGCAAAGACGAAAGTGAAGTGTTAAATCATTTGGGAACTCAAGTTTCCTATTGCCCAGCTTCAATGCTTTGAATGATGCTTAGAAATTTCTCTCTTCTCCCCACACAGATGCAGTTAATTTCTTATAAAAATGACAGAAGAGGCTTGAAAAGAAAAAGTCAGGAAGGAGTAGTCTGGGGAGAGTTTGGATTATAGACCATTTTGTAAATAGAGTGTCTTGAAAGTTTGCATTTGAATATGTGCACTTCTATAAAAAACACAGAAAGTGGCTGTGATTTGTAACAGTAGCGAGCCTTGCTCGCGGGTCTATCACGGTAGTGATGACACAGACATCTTATTTACAGCAGAGGAAAACAGCATACCAGCCGAAGTGAGGTCAACAGGCAACATCAATCAAAGTCTTAGAACAACTGTGGTAGGTGGCAACGTTTGATCATCTGGGAAGAAATTCAAATGCAGAAGTGGAAACACAGTGTGAGAGGGAAGAGCACGAGAGTGTAATATCTTAATCTTACACTTCCGACCCATATTAATTCGTTGTACATTTTGCAAGTTGCATTGGCTCATTTCATGGGCAAAACAGGATGGAAAAAGTGTATTAATTTTACAAAATGGGCACTGGCTTCTGTTCAGCCAGCTTAGGACAAAGTCAAGTAGGTGGTTTTTCTGTAATGCAAACTCACATAGAAAATAGTGGGACTTAAGAATGTATTTAATGTTAAGAACGTACTAAGGGGATGTGAGGGTCTGGACTGGAGAGGGAGCTGGGGTTGTTCAGACTGGAGGAAAGGGGGCTGAGGGGACCTCTCTACAACTATCTGAAAGGAGGTTGTAGAGAGGTGGATGTTGGTCTTTTCTCCCATGTGACAAGTGACAGGACAAGAGGAAATGGTCCTAAGTTGTGCTGGTGGAGATCTAGGTTAGATATCAGGAAAAACTTCTTTACAGAGAGGGCTGTGAAGTATTGGAACAGGCTGCCCAGGGAGGTGGTGGAGTCCCCATCCCTGAAAGTGTTTAAAATACATGTAGATATGGTGCTGAGGGACATGGTTTAGGGCCTCTGGCAGTGCAGGGTGAATGGTTGGACTTGATGATCTTCCAACCAGATGATTCTACGATTCTGTGACTTATCAAAATGCCTATAGGAATTAAGATTTTTGAGTAGGAGCTTTAAAACTGAAAAGAGCATAAAACTGAAAGGAGCTACCTTAACCATGGGGTTCCCTGAAATCATGGGAAACCATGCA
This sequence comes from Buceros rhinoceros silvestris, assembly GCF_000710305.1. Taxonomy (NCBI): domain Eukaryota; kingdom Metazoa; phylum Chordata; class Aves; order Bucerotiformes; family Bucerotidae; genus Buceros; species Buceros rhinoceros. The sequence continues at coordinate 1,758 of NW_010409187.1, forward strand.
GCAGATACCAAGCTTAGGATGTGCCTGTACTTCATACATAGGGTCTTGGGACCTGCAAAGGCCCTTCCCCTCTGTGACAAACTTCCTATATGTTGTAGAATACCAAAAGCCAAGTTATATGCCACAGGAGAGGAGGATAATTTTTAAGGAAAACACACTAAGCACTCAGAGACAAACTATCTTCTTCTGCAGGAAGACTGTAAAATTCAACAGAGGGCCTTCTTGCCTAAAACGTAAATTCATAATGAACTAAAAATCAAAGAAGGAACATTCAAGAAATAGTAATCAATAATTCTGTGCCCAGTTAGTGTTTGTTAATGATCAAAATTACCCACAGATCTGTACCAAGAACTATACTTTTCAATTTCTTCATTAATGACCTGAATGATGAGATAGCAAATGTTCAGATGCTACTAATCCGGGCAGGAGGGTGGGCAGCAAACAGAACTTTCAGTCTGGAGAGATCTTGAGAAAATTGAGAATTGGGTCAACAGAAGTCTTGTGAAGTTTATTGCAGAGAAGTGCAAAGTTTCACACCTGGGATTGAGTAGCCCCATGTGTCAGTGTGGGGTGGGGGTCAAGAACTTGGGTATTAACAGAATATGCCAAATATTCTATCACTCAACTAAATGTTTTCCTTGCAAATAATGTGAACTGCATATTGGACAGCTGTAAGGGAAGTAAGACCAGCAGATCTAGGGAAGTAATTCGTTTTCTTAATGTGGATGAAGCCATGGATGTACCTGGTTTGAGACTCTGAGCTCAGGAGGTCAGGGAGCTGAAATTGCTTTGTTTGGCAAAAAGGAGGGTAAAAGGAGACTTAAGAGCAGTCTACAACTATCTGAAGGGCAATAACAAAGGTAGTGGAGCCAAAATGTTCTTGGTCCTGGCAGATTTCTCAGAGAAGGTGAGAGAGCCACAGAGTGCAACATTGCAGGTCCCAGCCGGCCATTATGCAAAACAATTTTGTTAGAAGGATAGTACAACACTGGAATGGGTTACCCAAAAAAGCTGTGAATCTTCATCCTTGGAAATTTTCAGGATTCAGCTGGGCAAAGCCTTGACCTTATGTTGGTGATAGTCTTGCTGTAAGCTGGAGACAGGACTAGAGAACTTTAGTGATACTTTCCTACAAAGAATTCTGTAATTCTTTTCACCAACGTTTCTAATTATTTTTAGGTGAAGCATATAGGAAATGCCCAAGATTTAGTTTTGTTGTCTTAGAATACAGCCCTCTTAAAGATGCATTAGACAGAGGACAGAGATATTTGGAGGAGGGCTCTGAGATAGAAAACCATCCTCAAATCTTATTAAAATACTAACTACAGGTTAAATTTTAGATAGCATCCCCTTGTCCCTGTAGTAGATAGTCATTCTTGCATGGTATACAATTTTAAATTTCTTTAATGGCATCAATAATAACAGTTTTGCAGTTTGGGGGAAGAGAATATGTAGCTAAATGGTCAGCATTCGTTGCTGCTGGAATATATTTCACTCTCATGAAAGCAGACACAGGGGTTGCATGTATAGCACTGTGTCTTACCCAAACCTTCATTGCCAAAAGCTGAATGAATCAAAATCCATTGGGACTGGAGGACAGTCTAATGGAAGTTGTGTTTTTGCTAGTTCAACCCTGATCTGTTGTAGAGACTTCATTTCAGTATGCCCAGTCTCAGACTGGAAAACAATACAATGGAAACAGTTAGATATTCAGGGGCTTCCCGCCTCCTTATTTCAAACATTCCCTTTAAGTTGCTGACTTTAAATTTAAATCAAAATCTTCTGAACCAGATCTGATCTGAACCATACCTTTCATAGGCTTATTCCAAATCTTGCTTACTGGTCCAGGAACTAAGATCACTGTTTGAATTATCTGGGTTTTCTTCAAAGGATGCCAGTAGCAGAGGCTGGAGACCTTTCCTGAGATGTGAGCAGTTCTGTGAATGCCAGTTCATTTTGCTACTTCTGCTCCATGTCTCCTCATGTGCATTCAAAAATTAGTGATATTATTTTGGGTTCTTCATGCTGGACAGTTTATGAGTAATATTTTATGTGTTTGCACATAAATCCAAACCCACTATGTATAGTCTCTTCAGGAGATAATCCTTTATCAGCAGATGTGGAAGTGCTCAGACAACCATCACATCCCTAAAACATGACAAAGAGCAAAACATCAAGGAGTGCCATCATGCTGCTGTGGTTTGAGGGATGTTGTGCTGTATCAAATGCATATTTTTCCTGAGTGATACAAAAGATATAAAAGAAATCTGCTTTAAAAGATCATGTTGATGGATTTATCTCAGGAAGAAATATTATCCTTGACGTGACCTTTCCTATGACTGAAAGGATAGAGTTTCAGATGTAACTGTAGATGTGTTTGAATGCAGCCACATTCTCAGAATGAAGTGTGATTATTCCCCAGTGCTGATGTTCTCACCAGCGCCTGTTCACTGTGCAATTAACCTTTCAACAGATGCCATTAGAATAAAGGCTTTGGGAGTACTGAACATGTAGAGACCTTTGACTGGATCTGCAGCAGAGGTCAAGTTTCACTTCATCAGGAGGGGTGGGAAAGTGATGGTTTGGTTCATGTTTGAGCAAGGAATGAAAAAGATCTCCAAGCCTCAGCTTGTCCCTGTGTGATTTACAGCAACTTTAAGTTAAGGCAATCACCAAAGAGCTTAAGGGAGATTTGGGTAGCCAGTGCTGGTACAGCAGTTCTGCCACTCCTAAGCAGTAATTCTTTACAAGCCAGCTCTGGGAGTAGGCAGAACTGCATTTTCCTGACCCCAGAAAGATGACAAATTAACAAAACAGTTCAACTTTTCTTTGGCAGCAGAATGGCTCTCATACCAAAATATACCCAGGTATCGACTCAGATGTGCTCTTTGGCCCTCAGTAACAGTCCTCCTTTTTGTGTGCTTTGCCAGTACTGAGTATTTTGCAGAAGGGTGGCATCCTGCAAGCTGATGGGAGGGGAGATGAAAAGGAGGATGATAGGGCACCTTATTCCTTCTTCAGCTCTGGAGCAGGTTACTTTGCACAGACTCTCCCCCGGCTGGAGCACAGCTGATGCAGACAAATAGCTGTCCATGCTTCATCTCATCAGCTGATTAGAAATGATGGTATCAGAAGAAGCAGCTCCTTCACTAGGTTAATATTAGGCAGGAACATATCCTTTACATTATATTGCATATCCTTTACATTACGTTACATTGCATATCAGAGTTGCTGACATGTTGAGACATGGTTGCTGCTGTAAAACTTCGTAGTACACTTAAGAATGTGACTCCATAACTTGAGTGTTGGCTTTGGCTCTGTCCGATGCCCAGCTTGGTCCTCTGCTCCCATGATGTCAAATGGATGGATGTATAACATGTAGGTGTAATGTCATCAGTGTTCTAGCTGAAATGCAGAAGTTCTCCTGGACAAGATGTATCATATATTCAACCTATTTACACTACTGTGGTATCATAAACTGTGTGTGGAAAACATTTTATGCCTGCTTTCTCAGGAGGTTAGAAAAATCTTGTTGTAATGCCCATATACAATTACCCATATAAGGTACTTCTCCATTTTGGGTAAAAGCAGTCATAATCTTAGAATTTTAAAAATGTGGTTCTAAACTGTGATACAGTTAATAGATAAGTAATTTCCATGACAAATGGAAAGGAATCTTTACACAGAGGACTATCCAAAAGAAAATAATAATGCATCATATAGTTAGAAACAGAGTGGAAGACCAAACCATAAGTTCGGAACATAGAGTTAATGACTTCTAACATAGCGAACAATGAAGAAGGATGTTTATATGCTTAATAAGGAGCAGACACCCATGAAAGAATTATGAAGGAGAGGTCTAGGTATGATGATTGAACAGGATGAAATTTCACCTATTGCAGTCTGCTGAAGGCTCAGAAAGTGTTGTGCCTCTGTGACTGCTTGTGATCATAATGCTCCTGCTGTTCTCTTTGGCCTTTTCTGCCAGCATGGTTCAGTCTCTGTCTTTTCAGGATACAAAGATCACACTTCTCTTTAAAGCCTAGGAGGCTGCGCTTCTCACCTATGAATGAATGCCTTTTTAATCCCTGACCTCTTAGAATGATTTCCTCTTCAAGAAGAACAGGAACAATATTCTTTTTCAGCTCATAGACTTCCGTATCGAAGAAGAACTGGGCTTTCCTATCATATATGGCTTCTCTGAGTGCTTACATACAATGGTTGTTTAATAGATTTCATGCCCTCTTTCATCTTCTACTGCCTAGCAGAGCATGAATTATTGTGCATTTTCTGTTCCAAGCCTCTTCCATGCCATTTGAACAATCAAGAAGATACTGTACTTGGATGATCTTTCATTTGAATATTTTATTAGTTGAGATTGGGACGTCTGTTTGTGAATCAGACTATCTATGAGTGCTTTAACAACTTTTAAGAAGGTGGAATAGCGTGAACATTTTGACGTGTTTTAAATGAACAGTTTGGTTTATAATTTCAAAATAACAGTGCAAAGAAATGAAATAAATTACCTTCTGGAATGAGATTGCTTCATTCTGGGCTCAATAAAAATTCATTTTGAAGAGAAGCTATTTATTTGGGGTTTCTTCTTCCTTAAGCATGGTGGCTTCGCTCCTCCATGTGCTAGTTAGGCTAGCTACCAAGAAGAGTTACTGTCAACAGCTCTGTTTGGGTTTCTTGTAAGTGGTCAGCCTGAAGGTGGTTTAAGTGAATCTTGTTTATTTCCTACTGTGTAAGTGTTAAGAATAAACACAAAAGCAATTAGTTACTGCTTCTTAGCTGAGAAGCAGCAACTTCCAGAGGAAGAAAGATCATTTTTTGAAACACTAACTCATCTTTTTTGTGGTTTTGAGCATTGCTCTAAGTTATTTATACCAGAATTACCTAAGAAAATGCAGCTGTGCCTTTCTTCTTATGTATGCAGTCTAAATCAAATCCTTTGTGTCTATTTTATCTTCCTAATTTTTATATTTTTTTCCTACAAGACATGAAAATAATGGAAGCCCTAGGCTTTCTGAATATATCCCAGTAGGAAGTGAGTTAAAAGAACTAAAAAAGAAGCTAATTATGAAAACTGTAACAAGTAGTATGATTTTATATTTAGAAGCCACCTTTTTATTTTCGAGCATCTGATTTTTCCCATCGAGCTCTTTCATTCCACTGAAAGATTTTGATTATACGGCAAATTCTTTTAGAGTCCTCAGATATGTAGAAAACAGAAAACTATTAAAAGTGCTCTTTAGCTTCAGAACTCCTGCTCCTCTGAAACTTTGGATATGAATCTGTGATGAACATGACCTGCCATCTACTGTTGCTTCTAAAGAAGCTCACTTGACCTCAAGGCATCTGGCTGTGTGCTGGGATGAGAAATTGAAAGCCTGCTTTCAGCAGGGTAATTTATTGTTTGTTAGGATGGAATTTCAAGATATGTTATCTTTGCTTATCATCCTCTCAGATGTACTTTGTGTGTACTTTGCCACAAGAGAACAAATCAAAGTGACTCCAGTGTTTATATTCTGAATAGTATCTATTTATGCAATCTCACAGTTCCCTAATGGTTAAGTAAGTTATGGGGGAAGTGAAGCTATTTAAATCAGAACAGAATGTTTGTCTTTTAAAATGGGGGCTCTGCCTGTCTTGTCTGTCCATTGGGTGGGACATACTCTAACAGTAGGACAAATCTGTTCTCCTGTTGAAGCTACTTAGGTATCCTGGCATGATGAAGGTATCAGTTTTTTAACGCTGCATCCTTTGTACCACCCAGAGGTAACAGGATCTCCTCTCGGCAAGGACCTCATGGGTGCTCCTGCAAGACTTGTCACTCAAGCTTCATTGAGTAGAAGATCTGATTGAATGAAGTAATCTACCACATTTCTAGCACTTTAAGGAGAAGTTTTTGCTGTTATCTCTGTGACAGCCTCCTTCCAGACTTCAAGAAGTGGTTAAATTGATGTGTCCACACATCAATGTTCTTAGTCTTCCTAAATCTGAGGTCCAGTTCTGGTCCTCTGTAAAAGTTGTGTGTCTGCTCCACAGTGCCACCCTAACCCATCACCTACTGTCATGAAAAGGTAAAATCCAGCCCAGACCACTGGACCTGAGGAAAACTAGTCTTTGATCAAACCATCCTCAGGTGAAGACAGCTCAGACAAGTCAGTAGTACCATTCCACTTTTCAGGGGCAGTGAGTTACACAGCCAACATGTAACACACCCTGCAGAACAGGACTAGGATGAGAGTGAAAGTATTTGTGCACGGATTTCTAATCCGTTGAAATGAGCTTAATGCATCAATGTTGCAGACTTTAGCGTGTTTTATCTACTCATTTTGTGGTTTTGATTGTACATATTAGATCCACCTGTATATATTTGCTCCATTTTAAAAAGCTTTCAGGTGGACATGTCCAGAGCTCACTGTGCAGGGAAGTAGGTTGTTAACACAAGGATATTGCCTGTCGACTTAATGGAACTAATACATATTGAAATACCCACATTTAAATACATTTACAGATTTATAATTATTGGTTACAGAGTTTGATTTCAATTGTGTATGGGGGTTGCCATGTCAATATGGCTGACATTGGGGGTATTTGCTCTAATTCAGAAAGGACATTTGCCATTTTCCGAGAAAGTAGTTCATCCAGAGACTGTGTCACTCTTGGTGGGAATATCCATAACTCTGCTGGCTTGAGAAATATTTAAGGAGAATTCGATTATGTGCTGTCAGGTTCCTGATGTCAGTGCCTCTCGTCTGGGTCCTCGGCAGGAAAGTGGTCCAGAGAGGAGACACAGCACTGCTGTTGAGGGAGAAGCAGATGAATCTGATACAACATTTCGGGAAATTTTCCAGTGCTTCTGAGAATGGCATAGTTGCTAATTTGGTAAAAAAGCTTCTTAGTGATCGTCATAAGAAATTAAGTGATCAAAAATCAAGAAAATTGGATAGCAAATACAGAAGCTTGAGAGGCAAGATAGAAAGCAGAGGGCAAGAGACTTTGTTCGCCCCG
>NW_010409187.1:8846-22979 GCF_000710305.1 Buceros rhinoceros silvestris
GAAAGAGACTGTGTCAGCACTGAGTCTTCTAACACATCATGTTGAGCGTGCTCTGGAATTTATTCTAACCTATTTAGTACCTTGTTATTCTCTATATTCAAACACTGTTCAAGAAAAGAAGTTATCACTGTCTTGATATCCATGACCACGTAGGGCACCATGACCTGCATTAAGAGAAATCAGCAGTGTTAAACATTGCTGCAAGAGGAATAGCAATTAACTTTTTTTAGAAGGTAATATCTAGCATATTTTTCTCTGTGTTTATTTTGCATGGTACGTACTCATTTACTGTAACTGAAAACAGTGTGGCCCCATAAAGATCAAAAATTTCAGCTTGAAGCTGACAGAGAATTGACAATATGAGGTCAGCTGGCAGGGTCCTTCAATCATTGCTGGGACTGATTTTTTTTAATGCTTTCCCCCGTATTTTCCAGGGTTTTTTAAGAGCAACTTCTGTTTTCAAGATATTGGTTCCTTACAGAAACTCCTGCAACCAATAAAATAACCTTTTGAACATTTCCATTATGATTCCACCTTTTTTATATATCAGTATGATACAGTTTTCTGAGAGATCTACAGAGCTGTTGATTATACAATACAAATTCATTATACAGGATAGCATGAGCACCATTTATATATGTGTTCTAACTGTTCTAACAGTAAAATGAATAGAGAGTTTTCATTTTTTCTAATTTTTGTTCATATGAAGTAACTGAAGGAATACAGCTCATTAAATTTGAAATGTTTGGTGATACTGAGTATACTGGATGATGTTTTTGAATATGAGATCATCTTCTGGAATATTGTGTGAAAGAGACAAATCCACCAGGTAATAAAAGAGAAAGAGACAGAAAGAGATAAAAAGAAAGATATTTTTTGTTGGTTTACACCATGTTCGGTCCTTGGAATGACTGTAACGGGTGTTGGGACTGCAAAGTTTTACTTTGTTTCTGCTGTGTTTTACAGGATGTCTGTACAATGATGTTACATAGTGCTGGCCCGTTTGCTTGTGCGAGTTGCAAAGTGCTCCATTTAAGATACAAAAGACCTCATGTGAATAACTGCCCAGGATTATGGCAGTTGAATTTCAGTGCCAACAAGGACAGTTAATGCTTTTCAGTTTGAAAACAGAAACTTAACTAGGGATGCATAGTGATTGTCTCTGAGTAAGTTGTTAAGATTCATGGAGAAAAGACCTGGAGTTATCACAGCTAGTGCTCTAAAAACATTAATGTAATGCTCAGAGAATGTCAAAAAGGTCTCATGTTAGATATCATTAGGGAAGAAGTAGAAAGAACCCCAGTACTATCATTTTGCCACTGAATAGATAAATGGTGCATTCAAAGGAATGAATCTGTGCAATTGAGTGATAAAGAATATGGGACTAGGAACCTTCCATGACTTCTCTCTGGGTATCCACTAGCCTTTTTGTTTTCAGATGCTTGTTTAGTGGCACCCTCTGTGATGTCAGGAACCGTAATATGACAGAGATAATGTGCATGCGTTTGCAGTGCTCCATGAAACCCCACAGTTTCACAAGAGAGAAGCTATTCTGTAGAGGCACAGAAGCCAAATAGATATTGGCAACCTCAGACTGCTACAAGAGCCCCGCTGGCTGTTTTCAGAGTAGCAAGTTGTTTGGTTTGGCTGTTGGTGGCTGTCTGCAATGTAATTTTTGAAGTGGATTATGGACCTCTAAAATACATTGATTTTAGTCTTGTAGTGCTCATAAACGGTCAAGCTAGAGTGTTTGCAGAAGACTTTTGCAGAAAATTTTTCTGTGATTTATGCTGAGACCACTTGCACAGACCCACATGACTGTAGGTAAAGATTGGTTTGTTGATGCTTCTGTTAAAAGAAATTTCTGATTGTTAAAAAACCTTTGTAAATACTGCCTGTGACAAGAGGAGCTTTGAGACTGGAACCTGCCTAATTTGCTCATTAAAAAAAAATTAATGGGGAGACTGACTTGAAGCAGTCTGTTTTGTAAGAGACCCCATAAGCATTTCAAAGCATCAGGGGTTCCCTTAGACACTCCTATCTAGGGACTGACCTGTTTTTTCAGACTAGCTTCTTTGAAGAGTCCACAGCAGCAGGAGCTGCTAGTCAGGAGAGGAAAGACATAGACTTAATGGCTGTTGATAGGCTTACTAATCAGATGCTGAAGCCCCACCACAGGCATTCACTTGTCTTTTATAATAGTCCTACAGTGACCTCCACAAAATAATTCTTACTGCTCATTTATTTATTCTACTTAAAATTTGTCTTTATTGTGTCTTGATGCTATTCTAAGCAGTTGCGAAAGTAATTTTAATGTAGTGAACAGGATTTAAAACTTAACTTCCCAACATCTCCCTTATACCACATGTCCTGCCTTTGCATTGATAGCTTGTACATTAATATATGACATCTACTTCCAAATTTAGTTTGCAGATTCCTCCATTCCTTTATAAAATTTTGGGAAGACCTCTCTTGCAGTACATTGTAAAGGTCAATATATCCAAAGGCAAGATTGCCAATGTATGGATCAAATGAAAGAATCACCTTGTCAAGTATCCTGCCAGAGATGGTCACCAGCTGAGATGTTGTAGGACCCTGCACTGAGTAAGGTCCTATCAAATTAACTGCAGCACTTGACAGACCACCCTGAAGAGCAGCATGCAGCTTAGATTCTTCCTGAACACAAAACCACACAAGTTCTTCCTGAATTCAGCCTCAGCCCAGTCTGCCTGTAAATTACAGTCCTTCTAGTGAAGGAGTGACCAGGGACTTCTGCGCAAGGACTCTGTGTCCCTGGATGTGTATCTGATGTTGTCACTGCTTGGAAATGTGTTTACAATTTGGTTTTACACCTTGTGTTGGATTTCATACTATTACAAAGGCACTGTCTAATTCTTAACTGGCAGCTGTGTAGGCTTTGGCTCACCTTGATATATCTGTTGATTTAAAAGATATATGTTGATAATATGTTGAGATATGTTGATAAATCTGTTGATTTTCTGTACTGTGTTGACCATTAATTATGAGTAAATTAATTACTAGATCTTACCAAAACATTTCATTGTGCTGTCATAAACCACAGAAAACTCAAAATTCATCAAACTAAATTATATGAGTCCCCATGAGTCAAAACTCACAAATAGATTTATAGTTAAATGGATAGAAAGCACAGATAAACCCTTTTGTCAATAGGGACCCATAAAATTAGTCTGGCACAATATACTCCCTGCGTATTAGAGAAAGTCTCTTCCTCCCAGGCACCTCTATGCTTTTAAAACAATTATGAACTATACAAAGTAGTTACAGCATAACTGGTGAGTCCGGCCAGCCTGGTGTCCCCAGCTTTGCTCCAGTGCTGCCAGTGCAAGGTTCAGCTGTACACAGCAATGCAGCAGGTGTGTCCCAGCCTGCTTCGGGAGGGGCTTGCTTCTCCCCTCGCAGGCACTGTGCAGAGCTGGGCTACCAACAGCATCGTGGCAGGGGGCTGTCACTGGTGGTCCCTGACCACTCTGCCCAGCCTTCACCTTGCTCCGTGCACCCAGTGCATCTTTAAGTGCTTAACAGCCAAAGGAATTTTTTGGCTACAAAGCTCTGAGGGCTGGTCCCTGGTTTAGTTCCTAGGCCTGCCTTTCTGTCGGGTGTAGTGCCAGAGAAGATATTTCTCCAGATTCCTCTCTCTGCTTGGCTCCTACAGCTTTCTGTGAACTTCCACTTGGTTTCCTACCTTTCTTGCACACAAACACATGCATGACATGCCAAGAAGATCCTTCGCTTCTGCAGCTGCAAATGTCCACAGTAGACATGTCTACTTATGTGCACACACAAGGGTGGATAGGAAGCTGTGGGTGAAACCGATAAAGGTATAGGCTAGCGAATCATTGGGAGGGATGGCCATGCCGAGGTATGAGGGAGAGTTGTCAGTGGTAGCAGAGCATTCTTCCTCCTCTCCGACGATCGTGTAGGAAATCCAGTGACAAAGTGTGTGAGAATAGAGATGGATGGCAGCTGCCAAGTGTAAGCTCGTTTCTTCTCTAGCTTACATGGCATAATTCTGCATGCTGGCTCTGAATATTTTCACTCCATTGAGGAACCAGCTGGTAAAATGACAACAATACTTTTCCTGCTTAAAAGGTAGTAGAAGCCATGGACTGACACATGTAAAACTGAAACTGTTAGAAAAAGCACCAAGATTGCAAATTCAGACTCTTGATAACTAGGAAATATCAGAATGGCAGAAAAATTCTCTACAACCTCACAGATATGCTTTATACTGTACCTTTATTTCCTCATTGTGCGTTGTTTTCTCACAGGACCTTTACAAGACTGACTGTGGTGGCAGGATATATTCCAAGCATGAACTAGAATTGTGCAGTGAAGGCGAGTGTTATTTATTATCCTTGCCTCTTACACTACAGAAGCAAAAATACCTGTACTGATGAAAGGAGAGAATTTCAGAATAGGAAAGATTGATCTCAGACTTAAATCTTGGAAGGTTGCCCTGTAGAACTGGGTTTGGACACAGAGTTCCTGCAGTTCTCTACTGCAGGAATCATTTCAAATCCAGGAGTGGTCATTAACTATGAGGTCTTCTGAGCTTCCATTTGAATTGCTGGAGTTTGATTGGAGGAACTGCTGAGCATTCAGAGCCGTGACTGATGCTGATAGGAGCTGCACTTTAAATATGTGAAGTGCTGAGAAGTGCAAGGTGTTTTGAAAGATCAGGTATCAGCCCTTCAAATTGTGCATCCACAGTTAACAGGTGCTTTTGAAGTTAATCTCGCATTGGTGCACTTTTCCTGAAATACCAGCAATTCCACTCCTCCTTTTGAAGTGGCCTGCTGTGCAGATTAATGTTGGTGCAGCACTCTACCAATACATTAAAAGAAATTCCATGAAAAAAGAATATGTAACCTTATGAGATTTTTTAATATTGTACTGTGAATAAGACATGGAGCCCCCACCCAGCAATGAAACGAAGCAACAAAGTTCCAGATCCTAAGTTCAGATATGATAGTTTTCTCTGACCTCCAGTGTTTTTTTCTCTCTCACTTTGGATATGAAAGTTTCTTCGCCTCAGCTATTGCTAGTTTACACAATCTTAGAAATAATCTTTACAGGTCAGTTCTTCCCTGAATTAGTTTTTGTTTAACTAGAGCATCTCTTTTTAAAAGACAGAAAATCTCATTTTAAATATTTGCAGTACGGACAACCTATCGTTATGTTTGATTTTCATAATACGAATGCATGTAATTTCTGTTTCTGAATGTCTCTACTTTCAACTTCCAGGCGCTTGATCTTGTTATGTTTGTGCTTTTGAGACTGAAGAGCCCTCAATTATTGAATTTCTATTCCCCCTAGAGACAATTAGAACTGGTGATCAAGGCACACTTTAGCCTTTTTGTTAAGGTAGACAGACTAAACTTCAGTCTTCCACTAAGACAGGTTTTCCAATCCTTTAATCTTTTCCTGGTTCATCTGTGAATGAGAGAGATTTAATTTATTCCTTCTGGAGCTGGGGGTGCTGTGTGTTCTTAGCACCTCAGAAGAAGACTTGCTAGTACCAGGTTGCGTAACCTTTCTGACTTTTTTGCATAACCTTTCTAACTCTTTTTGGTATTTTGCTTGTTTATCCCAGGACTGGCTTTTCGGTTTGCTGTGGTTTGTTTCCCTTTGTGCACTGCACCAGGAGCTGATCTCCAGCTGACTGACATGATGCCCCAATCATTTCAGTTACTGTTCCCAAGATAGTGTCTCATTATGTCTATAATTCCTGAATACTGTTGAATTACAATTATGTGTATTGATTCACATGTCATTTGCTGGCAGCAGCTTATCAACTCATTTGTTTCATGTGTCACATGTGCACTTTAATCAGTAAGGATTCTCTCATTTTTTCTGGATCATTAATAAAAATGTAAAGGCCAGGAACTGACCCCCGAGTGGCCTTCTGAAGAATACACGCCCTTGAGGAGGCTTCACTGTTTACAAATGCATTTTGAGACCTGTCAATGGCTTTTAAAAATTCATTTTCTGTGTACCACATTGGTTTTGTTTTAATTATCAAAATGTTGATAGTGCCAAGTTTAAAGGATTCTGACTATTCCATACAGCCTCTGTTCCCTTTCTCAGCAACTGAAGGAGAACTCATTAATTGTGCATGGAGTGAATGAGGCACTTGATGGGAAAAAATTATGTGATCCTGTAATTAAAAACTGTGTCATAATGCATTGATGTAAGACAGATGAATTAAAGACGCTCAAGCCATCATAATCTCCACATATCTAAATTTTTGTATGATGAATTTTAGGTCCTAATTTTTCTAATGTAAAGGGGGCAGAAGAGAGGGGAAGAGAGAGAGAGTGTTTTCATATACATGGAAAAAGGGGTAGGTACATCTCAACTGCTTTAAGTGTTTACAAATGAGCTCATCATGCAGTTTACCTAATTTACCTAATTGAGGGAAATAGGCATTGCCAGAATATCTCTCACTCGTTCAAATATAAATGTATAAAACTGATTGCATGAGCTACATTCCCTAAATGCATATTTCTTGCTGCTCACTAGAGAGAGAAACTGAATAACTTACTCAGATGTAAATGCTGATGTGAGATAGCCAAGGTTAGACGAGATGAATCCCAGACAAAGCACATGGACTCCCATCATGATTCTTGGTTTTCCATTTTGATAATGAAGTCTATAAATGAATTCAATTTTATGGAAACTAAAAAAGAATTTACTAAACAGCATTTTATTTGTTAATCCAACAGCTATTTACTTTAACAACTGGATTAGCTAATTGATCACCATTCATTTTAACTACAGAGTTAGGACATTTCTAACAACCTTCTTTGCATGCTGTAGCACTCCAGCTCCCTTTGATCATTTGGGGAATTGGGTCAAAGAAAAGAATGATCAGGTTAAAAGAATGATTAGGAAAAAAGTACGAAGGCCATAAGATATGTGCTGTCCTAAATTTTCTAAGAATTCTTGAGCGAGAGGTAAAAAAAGAAAAAAAAATTAGAGATTGAAAATATCTCTCCTTGTCTTTTCTGTGGGGATGATTTCCTTTCTCTATCAGGGTTTCTGTTTTCAGTAGCTTATTAAGGAACAATATCTCATGTGATGAAATGTTCTTGGCACATTTGCATATGAATGCTAGATGATACGGCATAAAAACTGATTAGGCCCCATCTGTCTCACACGCCTGGAGATTAATGCTAATAGCAGCACACGTGTACCGTTAAGATTTGAATTAACTTGACCAGAGAAAATGAAGTGAAAAAGAACTTTGATAAACTTTCTGGAACTTCACAGATTTTTTTCTCTTTCACGTTGGATACGAAAGTTTCTTCATCTCAGCTATTGCTAGTTTGCACATTCATAGAAATAATAATCTTCTAATCACATACACAACCTAGAAATGACATGAGGAAGATAACAGTGTTTATGATGGAAGGTCTGCGAACAGGTCTCTGGCTTTTCCATTCTTGTGTTTAGATAAGGCAGGCAGTAGGAGTGAGGGTACTTGTTTTCAACAAACTTCATTTTCATAAATAAAAGAGAAACAAGCTATAACTAACTTTCAAGCCTTGACAGGGAATGCTGAGGAGTTACATTAAATCTGTGATATCATGATGATTTGTTTCTGATTTAAACTCCCAATGTTTTGCTTATACCAGACTGATCCTAGCAGCTGATCCCGAGATGCTTACAGTGGTAGGTACTATGTGCCATCAGTGTGCCCTGAGAATTTGCTGCTTGAAATTCACTGGACAGGCTTTGGAAGAAAGAGCTCAAATCATGCATAAGGTCAAAACAGAAACAGGTCTGCATTTAAATCAATAAAATAAATTGAATTGCTCCTGACTCTCACCAGTGATCAAACTTTACCTGTGCAGCCTGCCTCATGGTAAGGACAGCCTGTCTTCGCTGAAATGAGTAGCTCCTCTGCGACCTCTGAGGCTCACCTTCTAAAGTCCTATCTTGTTTAAAAGACCTGGCAGCCACTGGCAAATTAAACTTGGCTTGAGGTCAAAACTGGATCTCATCACTTCTGAATACTCAAGCAGCTGAGGTACATGCCTGGCATTCATCCCCCTCTGAGTGAGCTGAAATCCTGTATGCAAGCATCTTACATGTGAAAAGTTCAGATACAGACAAAACTCTGATGCCCGTAAATTGTGAGAGTTTCTCGTTTTCTAGCAGAGCTGACTTTTGCATCGCACCATACATGGACCATGTCTAATGCTCCAGGGCAGAAATGCATTGGTCTCATCATGGCTCTCCCACAGAAGTGAATACAGACTGTGGGGGAAAAATTATTTACAGTTTAACTCATAAAAAAAAAAAACAAAACCAACCTGAAATATCTTTAAGAAAAAGCATTGGTTGCTTTGTGAATCAGAAAGCTCTAACAATATTTTTTATAGCAGCAATTGGGTTATTTTGAGCATGTTAAGTCTATGTCATTTATTGATTTTATTCCACTTACGCAAGTCATAACAGCTATAATAGTGATTTCAGGGTTTTTTTGCTTTTGAAGGTTTTGGGGTTTTTTTCATTCTATTAAGCCTTAGGCACCTTTAAATAAAAATGCAGTGTTGTATGTTAATGTAACAGGAATTAATATGCAACAATAATGCAATAAATATCCTTTTTTATACCTTAAAAGGTAACAAGGATAGAAGTGAATGAGTTTTATGAGCATTCTTTTTATTTTAAAGTATTACCCAGCCAAGGCATTTTATAATATAAATGAGGATTTGATCATGTGATGTCATCAGCTGCGGCTGTATGGAGTCCTGGTGTGAGCTGTGCTGCTTCCTTTGACTCTTTGGCTTGCAGCAATACTCACCATTTTGCAGGACCTCATACCATCGCACTGCCATGGCCCCTGAAGGCTCCTTTATGATCCACATCCTTATGATCCACAAATGCTGGAGAAGCAGCAGAGGTCTTAGCGTGAAGACCTGTGTGATTTGACTAAAACTGTAGGTAACATAACCAGATCTCTGCAGACCAACGGCCGAGTAACAAAGGTGAAGCAATCTTCCTCAAAACTCAGTGGCAGGGCATGAACTCAGACGTACCCCACGGTCCTTGACTGGCTAGCAGCAACGATGCAGGCTGACACAGTCGGTGTATTTCTCCAAAGTCTGAGAAGGGTTGAGCATCTAGAAATGTATTGTTTTTAACCCAAAGGCAGCATTTTCCACAGTTTCCTGAAAACTTGAAGTTCGAGGCAAACTAATACTGAGAGGAGATCATATACATTCTGTTTATACTTTTAGATAACTGCTTTTGTACACTTGTATATAACTCTTCTAACTACAGCTCTAATGAGAGGAGTCCACTGAAGTTTCTGAAATAAATGTATCTATATAGCAAAATTGGAAAAGACAGTTTCTGCTAGATAGGTAATAAGGAAATGAGAAGGTTTCACAATAGAAATGCAGTCAGTGTGTTTCTGTGTGCCATCTTTCCATGACATTTCTTTCTGTTTCTCCCCTTTCTTCTCTCCTCCTCCCTCAAAGTCATTTGAACAAGCAATAGCAGGGACTTGCAGCTTGTCAGGGCTAATGAAGGAACTTGGAACAAGAAAACTTTCCCACTTTTTCCAACTCCATCAACTGATTTAAAAAACATAATGCCTCTCCCCCAAAAACCTGCTTAAATGACAAGAAGCAATTTAAAAAATATGTAGTATACCCTATGAATAAAACATGTCATGTGGCAAAACTGAACTCAATTATGTTTCTGTATGGTATGTTCTGTCTCTCATCATAGCTACTGTGACATTTAGGGGATGCCACCTCACCTCGTAAAAGTCCTTCTGATGTCTTCAGTGTCTACCGCCTACCTGTCATTTCTGGCATTTGAATGACAGAGAGAGGAGACTGGAATAATCTCTTTGCAGGAGGCTGGAAAAATGTAGGCATTTGTGAGACGGTCCAACCACCTTGCACCAGCAACTCCTAATGGTCTCATCCTTTTCTCCCAGAGGCAAAATTGTCTGAACAAAACAATGGAAGCTCTTGGAAGCCTCAAGAGTTGTGCAGAATCAGAAGGAAAAAGAAGATCTGTCAATTTTCACTTTTGTGTCTTTATGTCAAATCATGTCTGGTAGTGCATGGAGCAAAATTACTCTTCTACACATTCTGAGGAGGTAATTTTTTTCTTTGCTGGAATGGATACAAAAACTTACCTGCATATGTAAGATCTCTGTGTGAATCAGTTTCAATAGCAATTATGTAAATTATGGTGGTATAATGAAATAGCCCAAATCATCTGTAGTTAAAGCGGTAAGGTTTTGGTCTCATGAAAGTAAAATAGTAATGTACAGCTTGTTTTAACTCTGCACTATTTACTTCATAGCTCACTAAGTAATCTATGAAGTAAATGTTTACTCACCACCATGGAACTAAGCCCTTAGAGGGGTGGTGTTGAAAAGACCTGGCTTCAGGCTGTGGGTTACAGGCTCTTTCCGTAAGCCCTGTGATTGACAGATGCAATAGACCTCAAGCCAGTGCCCTGATTACACTAAAGCCATTTTACACGGATCTAGCTGCAAAAAGTGGCCTCAGAATGTTTGTCCTAATTGATTGAACATACTATATTCACAAGGAAGCAAAGCAAATTAATTAGAGAGAGCGACATCACGCAAAGAGGGTGTCCAATGCAAAGCAGCCAAAATCCCTCTAAAATAATTCCTGTATCAGAGGTGTGTGTCAGAAACAGGCTCAACATTCTTTATCAATCCAGACAAGAGCAGATAAGAGCCACACACTTCCTCAGCTTTACTTTCTCTCTTCCATCTTCTCCAGCAGGTCCTCCCCAGTCCCTGCCTGAGGTGCTTCTCTGATGTTGGTGAGAGCTTGCGGAGAGACAGCAGGATTCACAGCAAGATCTGCTCCGCACGCCTGCCGCATCATCCTACACCAGCCTCTCATCTCATCCTCTCTGAGACAACCCCTTCCTCCTGCCTGCGCAGTGAAGCAGATCTGCATGGGGGGGGACTGTCCATAGCTATGTGATGACAATAATAATGGAAAACTCACTTGTGGGAAACTTGTAACTGGTCTCCGTAAATCACCATATTAGATGTGGGATTAGCTGCTTGTAGGCAATGGAGCTGTTCCTTTAGCAAGCACCAAATGCAAACAGGATGTAATTTGCACAATATGTCTCCTCTCCTCTTGATAGTAACACAACTATTGGGAACGGGGAACAAAAGTAGTAAGCTTGATCCATACCTTTATATTTAAGAAAGCTGCAGCGGATGTGTTGGGGATTACACCTGGAAAAGGAAGCTGATGTCCATCTCAAAATCTTCAGCAACCTACTCAAAGCCTGCAACTACCATGGGCTGCTATCTGCACTGGAGACTGACGCTCATCCTTATCACCCCTGGCCCCTCGTTTGAGAAACACTGTTTTATATAATGCAGGCATGAATGATACACCACCCCTTTCAAATGGAGGTTAAAATAATTCTCACCCTCCTTCAGGAAACAAATACTGATGCTTATGGTAAACCCAAGGTGTCAGAGAGTAATATGTGGTAGAGAGAAAAGGCAAGTAATGAGAGTCTGGGGACGTAATGGAAATGTAGTGGTTCACAGATGCAGCTTTCCCTAGAACAAACCAGAATATTATATAGATTTCCCCATCTTTTTTAAATAGTTCTGTCAAATTTCGTTATTCCCAGGGCAATAGAAAATGTGCATTCTGAAATTCAATAGTAAATAAAATCAGGAAAATTGAGACTATAATTCTGTAACCTCATTGCACTTTGGCATCTCATTATGCATTTCAAAACTATTTACAGAAAAACTATGCATACAAAAATGTGTGCATAAAAAAGAAAGGAAAAAGTAAACAAAGAAACAAATACCACAGAAAAACCCAGTGTAGCATTTTGTGTAGTCCTCATAAAGCACTAAGCATCATATACTGCTGCAATCATTTCCAGAATTCAGCTTTAAACGAGTCAGAGATATAATTAGGGTATGAAGTGGGATAACTCGTGGTACTTAACACATTTGATTTCTACCGTGTTGAAGCAGGGACTAACTACTCTCCTAAAATTCAGGATTCAGTTTCTGTCTCTATGCTCAGTTGACTCCCATTTTCCTCACCAAATCTAGTGACGTGCTGTTCGTAACATCAGCCGTACATTTATACAGCAGCAGCTCTGTTTCACTAGGAACATTGACCAGAAGCTGATACTAATTACCATAATGATATTTAAAATACAATAGGTCTGGTCTTGACTGATATTCATTATGAGAGTGGACCACTGAAAGGATTTCCTGTTGTATGTGGTTTATATGGCAAGGCTCTGGTAGCAGCAGGCTACGGGTGCAGCTTCTGTAAGAAGACACCAGGAGCTGCACCCGCATTGGACATAGCCAATGCCAGCCACAGATCCACTGCTGTCCAAAGCTGAGCCTGTAAGTGTTGTCAGTAGCACCTCAGTGATAACATATTTAAGAAAAGGTAAAAATTGCTGAGCAGTAGCTGTAATAGGGAGGAGTGAGAAAAATGTGAGAGAAACAACTCTGCAGACACCAAGATCAGTGAAGAAGGAGAGCGAGGAGGTGCTCCAGGTGCAGGAATAGAGCTTCTCCTGCAGTCTGTGATGAAGACCATGATGATGCAGGTTGTCCCCCAGCAGCCCACGGGTGATTCCCCAGTGGAGCAGGAAGGTATGCTCTGGAGGAAGCTGCAGAGAAGACTCCTGGTGGGAACCTTGGCCCTGTGGAGAGAGGAGCTAGAGCAGATTTGCTGGCAGGACCTGTGAATATGGGATATTCACACTGGAGCCATCTGTCCCTGAAGGACTGCACCCTGTGGAAATGACCCACGCTGGATCTGTTCTTGAAGAACTTCAGCCTGCAGGAAGGACATGTGCTGGAGTAGCTCATGCAGGACTATATCCAGGGGGAGGAACCCCATGCTGGTGCAGGAGAAGAGTGTGAGGAGGAAGGATTGGCAGAGACAAGGTGTGAAGAACTGACCACAACCCCCTGTCCCCCTGTGCTGCTTGGACGGGAGGAGGTAGAGAAATCGGGAGTGGAGTTGAGCCTGGGAAGAGGGGAGTGGTGGGGAAGTTGTTTTTAGATTTATTCTTATTTCTCAGTGTCCTACTCTGTAATAAATCAGCAATAAATTAAATTCATTTTCCCCAAGTTGAGTCTGTTTTGCCCATGATGGCAGTTGGTGAGTGATCTCTCAGTTTTTATCTTGACCTGGGAGGTTTTAATCATATTTTCTCCCTCCATCTTGCTGAGGAGGGGGAGTGAGAAAATGGCTTGGTAGGCACTTGGTGCCCCACCAAGGGGAACCACCATGTCTGTAGAGCCTTTCTCCCCACACTTCACTGGTACAATCCTCTGTGCAGCCTGAATAGTGTGCAAGGGAGCACAGTGCCCTACCCCCTCGTCCTCAGCCTTTAACCTTGCTGAGGTTATATTTTTCAGAGTCATTTAAGTATAGGACCACTAGCCACTACCCTAGGCGAAAATTAAAGTTGTAAGTTAGAGGAATATGGTGCAGTACAATATCCTCATGGGTAATATCTGGAATCTGTGTAGGGGGTGATGTTAATGAAAATTTTGCCTTTGTGAAGTTGGGAGAATTAGGTTCTTGGTAGCTCATTTCCCATTTTAAGTGCAGGCAAGTCTAAGGCTGGTCTGATTTCAAGATATTATCAAGCTCTTGCCTCCATTTGGCCTTATGCCTCAGTGACCTTAACAAAATAATGGTTTTGGCCAAATTATTTTTTCAGTATTAGGGATATGAAATACTATTTTGTAACCTATTTTGTATTTTGTCTCTCATACTATCCTCCAAAAAAAAAAAAAGACAAGAAAAAAAGAAAATACATTAAAAAGTACAATATGGTGATTCACTCCCATACTTTTTAATGTTTCAATGGGAATGATGCAGCAGAAAACACTCTATGGCCCAACCAAAGTTACAAAAGCCTAATTGAAATGGTTTGCTGAAGTATTTGTTAATGGTCACTTTACTGCATTGCAAGACGCCTGAAATCTGGACATACTGCCACAATACTCCTTAACATATACTAAGATCACTGGGCAGACAAACCTGTCATTTATTACAGATGCAG
>NW_010409187.1:23106-23451 GCF_000710305.1 Buceros rhinoceros silvestris
GAATGCTGCTACGTTTGAAGCCTTCTTGTTCTCATGTATCTCATTTACATTGAAATTGCCTTTCTACATCACACCAGCAGTTATATTTATGTCATCCATTGACAGGCAAAATATTCTTTGGGGAAAATAGATGCCTGGCAACATAGTGAAAACAGCATATCATGACAGAAAATTGAATTTTTTTGTATCCATGACTGTATGAAAAATATGTGATATTCAAGGAAACTATGAGAAGGACAGGGCAAAATGAAACTTGAATCAAATGTCTTTAAGACTTGTGTGTCTGCCTCCCCAGCCTTTGGAAACATCAGATCTATGTGGAGTATTATCTGTTGCGAAGAGGAA
>NW_010409187.1:23568-58819 GCF_000710305.1 Buceros rhinoceros silvestris
CCTGCTGGTAGTGATATTTTTAAAGAGATGGGACTGGATGCATCATCACTGCAAAGCAGGATGTTTCTGTTGACTTCAGAGAATAGGAAGATAAAGAGAGACTCCTTGGAATATTGTGCAGGAAGAACTGAAAGGATTTTTCTGGCTGTGTGAATGACAAAGAAGAGAGCAACTCATACCTTAAGGTTTGTGATGTAGGGTTCCTTGATATGCTTTGCCTTTCGGACTGATGATCAAATATTAACTGTAAATAATGACTGTGTTAAATGTTGACTTTTCTCAGTCCCTCCTCTGATACAGCACTGTGAGTCATTATTAATAATACATTGCTTGTATTAAAAATAATAGGCAGGAATTTTACCATGTGTGATCTCCACTTCCTTGTATATCAGGTTGTCTGACTTGTTTCACTGCAAAGGCTACCTTTCCTCCACAGGCATCGTGTTTGCAGATCCCCTCAAGGTTTGACCTTCATACTACCTTTCAGGTATGTTTTATGTATGTGGAAAACTGCTTTTGAGCTACAGTGTTTGAGAGTAAAGCTGAGTCTCACTTCTCATACACGTGTTGTTGTTAGAGTGGTTGGCCAGAATTCTATGCTCTGCTGTGATTATTTTTTTGGAGTTGCTCGGCCCTTGCACCAAAGCAGCACAGGGAAACACAGCAATCTCTACACTGGTAGCCAGCTTCAGGTCTGTGACCCGAACACATTGCTGTTTATCTGTCTCTGAGTAGCGTGTGGGTGATAAATGCGTGAATGGATTCTCCCATTCTTTTCATTTCATTGAAATAAAACCCCAAAGAGAATGTAGTTTGAAATTATTTGGTGAGCGAGTGCTAGTGAGGACATACCTGTGCTAGAGGTCAGTATTTCCAGCATATCTGGACAGAGCTGGGGCTGCTGGTGATATGGAGCCTAAAGGGGAAAAATATGGGGGTCTGGCAAGTCGTATGTCCTGGAGGAGCAGTTCCACTCCCCACATCAGAGGTTATGTCCCCATCAACCATGTACTAGAAAAAGAAAAACATAGTGAAACACTTCTTTGCAATGTCTTCATAGAATGGTTTGGGTTGGAAGGGAGCTTTAAAGGTCAACTAGTCGTAGGCTAAGGTGGAAGAGAAGTCCCTTCCAGCTTAGTACACTGTCTTGATGACAGCGGGAATATCCTATGTGGTCAAAGGTTTTCATTTCATCACAAGGAGGCAGGTTTGAAGCTACACAGAGCAACATATATTATCATAGAATTTTGGTATAGTTTGAACTACTTCAGAAATAAAGAATAACACTGGGGTTTAACCCAATGAATTAGTATTTCTCCAGTATATTAATAATGTCCTTATTTCTTAGGTGTTTTGAAAACGAGCTGTTTCTTATGCCATACAATATCTTCCTAAATCCAGGAGATGGAGCTCTGCAGCCAAAGGCTAGCATCAGTTGCATTCTCTATGCCCAGTAGAAATAATGCTTCGCTTTAGTTGCATTTGAGGAGAGCAAGTATTGATTCTGCTTCCCTGTGATAACATTTTATATGTGACGTCGCTCAGCAGATTTGTGACTACTGGATAAAGAAGTGGGATGATGAGCTTCTGTTCTCAGAAGAGGGCTGGCAACTGGAAGAGAAAAGGTAGAAAATAGTGTGTTCAGTTTTATACAGGTGGATACTGACAGTGCTAATAAATGCTTTGGGAAATGTTAAAGGGGCTGAAATGAAGCTATCTGCCGAGAGAGAGGAGTGGAGGAATCCTCCAGTGGCTGGGCAGCAGGGCACCCTGCACTCACCCCTCCCAGCCCCTGTCCCTGCAGGGGCTCTGGCATGGGGTGCCAGAGAGGGCATTGCCCAGCACCGGGGCGGGTGGTACCGCTGGGCTCGGAGTGGCTTCCTCGTCACCCTGGGCTTCAGGGGCTCTGAACCTCAGGCATCAGCTGTTTAAGGCTCTGCCATTCGCATGGCATTTCTATTTGGCTGTGTCGTGATGGTTTAATCCATTAGCGGGGAAATCAGGCTGGGGGCACCTGGCTGTGAGCATCTGGCATGGCCTAAAAGCCCTCTGTGTACTCAGTGCTTGATTTAGCCAGCTTGTCAAAGTCCGGCAAAACTTGCAGCTTCCCGTTTTGCGTTACTAGTCACTTATTAACAAGGACAGTGCTTAGCAACTTAATTCAGCAGCTTTAGCTGAGATCTTCCTGGAAGACAAGTGTTACCTATGCTGCTTGATTTCAATGCAAGTGATGCACATCAGTAGGATTCTGCTGCCTAAACAGTGGGACAAGCAGGGACAGCTTTTTTTTGGTGTACAAACGCACATACACTGAACACACTGAACCAAGGAAAACTATTTACTTCATTGAATATATACATGCAAAAGAATATGAATCTAACAAAACCATTTGCTTCCTGGTCTACACATATATACAAAAATTACAGAGCGAGGAAAACCATTCACTGCAGTTGTTTTGCTTTGTTGTGGTAACACAAGAAGCTGGATGCTAGCTGGCTCTCTTGCCAGTTCAGACGAGCGCAGGGTTGCCAGAGCAGCAGAGACCAGCATTTACCATGCCAGTGACCCTCAGCTAATTATGTGGGGGGTGATATAAGGACAGAGGAGAGAAAGGACAGACCCGAGGTCAGACTTCAAGCCAGCTGAGAAGATTTCAGCTAGCAATTTCTTCTGATTGAGGTCTTTAGCTTTATAACAGTTTAGAAGTCCTCTTTGAAGATTATATTGCTATTGGTGTTCATTTAATTGATTCCTCAGTCATACTAGTTTCCTGAATGGCACCCTCCATTGTGGGTTACACAGAAAACAGTGAAAAGGAACTTAAAAATTTCACAGAAACACAGAATCATCTGTTTGGAAGAGACCTTTAATATCATTGAGTCCAACTGTTCACCCTGAATTGCCAGGGTCCCTAAACCATGTCCCTCAGCAGACATCCACACAGCTTTTAAATAGTTCCAGGGATGGGGACTCCACCACCTCCTGGGCAGCCTGTTCCAATGCTTAATGACCCTCTGTCTAAAGAAATTTTTCCTAATATCCAACCTGTATTTCCCCTGATGCAACTTAAGGCTGTTTCCTCTCATCCTGTAACATGGGAGAAGAAACTGAGCCCCATCTCCCTACAGCCTCCTTTCAGGTAGTTGTAGGGAGCGATAGGGTCGCCCCTCAGCCTCCTCTTCTCCAGACTAAACAACCCCAGTTCCGTCAGCTGCTTCACACAAGAAAAGTTCTCTAAACCCTTCAGTGGTTTGAATTGTGATGCTTTCAAGACCCACAGGCAGGGCCTCCTGAGCCCGATGGCAATGAGTGCATTTTGAAGCTTTTCTATCACGGTAAAAAGCGCACACCATTGTCCTGGGTGCAATCCTAACTGCACTCGTGTTTCCAGCTCCTGAGATGCTCCTCCAGCACAGCACAGAACTAGGGTGTGTGGTGCATGGACTCTTCCTGAAAACACTGATTTAAAATACAATAAAATGTTGCATTCTCTCCGACGGTGCCCAGGCTGGGTATGGAAAGCGTCAGGTGGCACCAAGTGGTGGCATTTCTCCGCACGATGCTTCCCCCTTCTGCAGCCAGTGAAAAAACATGGCGCAGGGAAAAAACAAGGATGTCATTTATCCACCATTACTAATTAACATATCAATTTCTTGCCTCTGTTTCAGTGAAAAATGTTTTAGAAATGAGTTGTTTCCAGTTGTGCATGGAAACAGACTTGATTAAATAGTTTGGGTTTGATGATTTTACTTTACTTTACAGCCTGTAACAGGCACTTCCTCGGCAGACTTGCTGTCAAAAACTTCCTAAATATTTGAAGTGATGCTTCAAATGAATTTGGGAGTGGGGAACTGTCAAAAAACAGTGCTTAAAAAGTCATCGGCACAACAGCCTTCACATACCAACCTGTAATGTCTGGCTGTAGAAAAATTAATTCAATAATCAGCTCATGGCTGCGTATGCCAGACTGACATGCAGAAATGACAAAGTATTTGCAGGGCTCCCTAGGCAGCTGTTAGGGACCAGGGCAGGCTTGTCCTTCTCTTCCCTGTTTATTTCGTCCCATTTTGGCCAGAAGGATACAAACACCGTCACAAGTAGCCCTAACATATGCTGTTATGTGTAAACTGTGAAGATTTATTGAAGGTAGAGGCTGGGAGCATGATTCAAGAGCGCATTTGTGATATGTTTAGTGAGGTTTGGGTTGTGAGGAGAAGTAGTATCTTTTATTAAATCATCTTATACAGCTGGATAAAAAAGACGGGCTTTTGGCATACAAGTCATTTTTCACTTGGCTGTTCCTACGTTTTGATGTGGAAAAAGCAACAGTAGCAACTTTTCTAAAAACAGATATATAGAGTATGAAATATGTACTCTAGGATATTGAAAAACAATAGCCTCATGCTCCACTACTGGACATCTTTCATGGGAGGGTTAGAAGTGAAGGAATGATTTCTCTGTTGTTTTGCTGGGTTTGTGTCAGATGATTTAAAGCTGCCTTGTCAAATGTGGAATGTTTCTACTGGAAATAATTGATCCATAAATGCATCTTCACAGCATATGGATTTCTTTGGAGAGTGTCAGGAGAAATTCACTAAAATTGACTGTCTTGCAATTGCATAATTAAAACTTGTTCTTTGAAAAGGATGATCTTGTCATCACCCAAGACAGATAACTAGCATTTTAGTTAGTTGATTCCATAATCAAATACTTTTCTGTTGCTATTTATAAAGTGCTCTGACCCTCATTTGATTGTTATCAGGGAGGATAAAAAGAAAGACCTGCCACCCTCCTTGCATTTCCCACAACTTTGAAACAAAAATTTCCCTTTGCTTGCCTTGCTGTATTTTTGGCAAGAGCACATTAACTTTGAGCAAATGGCTTTGGGCTGAATGTCGTGGGTGTAATGTATTTAGCTGCAATGAACTCTGTTCAAACAAACACAGGCAGTGACATACGCCGTGCCGTGAGATTCTGGATTATCCCAGATTTACTGAGAACAAACCTCTCCTGTTTTTTGCTAGGTAGTCCCTGGACATCAATTAACAGATGTTTTGCTTCATCAATGAACTAAGTGGAGCTCTTCACCACCTCTTTCTGAAAGTCTCATGAAATACCAGTACCTGAAATTATTGTCTATTCATGATCATATTTAAAATAGATACATTTTGGTGTATAAAGGATACATTTTCAGTCCTAGACTATAAATGCTATTATTGGTTCTAGCTTTGTTGCCCAAATTGCTCAATACCACTTTCTGAATCACTAATGCCTTTATTTACATCTGTTATTGAAAGTAAAATCTGAGCACGAGTATTTTCAAGTATTATTTCTGAGTGAATCATGCTAGGAAATAAAACACAAACTAATGCAGCTAGTATGTGATGCTCACAATAGAGCTCTGTGACTTTTCAGAGCTCTCTGTCACTTCACGCTGAAGAAAGATGCAGGCCTCTAACTGAGTTCAAGGTGAGAGTCTGTGGTATTGAACTACACAAGATTTTCAGCTCGGAGACTCATCTTCATTGCACTGCAGTAATTTTTCTGAGAGAAGAAGGAAGGCATGTTCTTGCCAAGATTAATTCAGCACAATGAAATTGATTATATATGGGAAGACACTGCTGGGAGCTGAAGGGAGTTGGTGAAGAAAGGTAAGATGAAGAGTGAATAGTCACAGGTGTGGCCATGGGTTGCTCTATGTGGTCCCATTATGGAAAGACAAATGTATTTCTTTGATGATGGGTGATTATTGTAATTCATTATATTTATTTGAAAAATTCCTTCCTTGTTATTCCATTCACAGCAAAAGCCAGTCTAAAGTTTCCTCTGACACAAATTTGAGCAGAAGGCATTGTTTTTAAAAAAGATCTGTTAAATTTTTTTCAGTTTCGTTATTCTTGAAAACTTCTCCCTGACATTCCCACCTCATTTCTGGGTGCTGATGTGGCTAGCTGGGCAGGTAGCTGCTGATCCCAAGGACAGCTGAGGGACTTGCCCTGGGGATCATTCTCTCAGCTGAGTGAAGTTGCAGCTGAGACCGGGTTAGACAGGTTGCCTGGGTAGCTCTGGGAAAAGCAGTTAGTGCAGAAATCTCCCTCAAACCTTGTGGGGCTGGGTGCCCTGCCCAGCAGCTGAGAAAGAGCTGCTGCTGCCTCACTGATTTCTCCTGCCAACACGTCTCTGCCTGTGCGTATTTGTGCTAAAACTCAGATAGCAGGTCGTCCAGAGATGATATTCCTTCACCATTGCTAATGACGCAGAGATTTTCCCTCCATGTTTTCGTTCTAATTTCTAGAATACTGTTTTTTATTCTGTGGAGTGGTAGGGACTGTGGGAGAACATCCAAGATGAAGGTTGGTCCCTCCATATGGCAGATGTTTCAGACTGTTTTGTATGCATGCGGACTTAAAAGCTCAACAGCATGTGTGTCTGGTGCCCTGATACCATGCAAGGGATGGAATATTTAGCAACTTTTGCTACAAAAATTTCTTGTGTACATTGAGGAATAATGTGCATTGTTTTGGAAAACTTCTGACAGTGGAAATGTTCTTTTCTCTTTTTTTCCCCCCACCTAATTATAAGAATAAAAGAACAATTTATCTACTGTGCTCTAGATGACATGGTTCAAAACAGTGTTTTTTGGTGATAACCAATGTGGTATACATAGTGTCATTGTTATCGGTAATTATGTTGATATATTGGCTCTAGTTATGTTGACTTCTAACTTTCCTTTGATTTCTTAGGCACTGACTGCAGTATGAATAAAAATGTGCAAAGTGGTGATATGTACTTAGCATTGAAATTTAGAAAAGTTTTCTTTAAAAATGGAGGAAGGAAAGAAATCTCTCTACTTCCTTTGCTTGTCGTACCCCACAATGCTAACCCTCTGAGTATGGGAGAACACATAAATAAGAAACTCTGTCAGTCCTGCTTTCACAAATCTACTGGCAAGTTATAAAGCCACAGTATCGCATGTAGAGACTGGGGTGGTTTAGTTCTTTGCCTTTTATATAAATCTTATTTTCCCTACTTTTTATTGAGTTCAACAGGTGTTAGATCTCATATTTAGAATTATTTCCTCCATTCCTTCTTGGATATTTCTTTTAGATCTTCTTTCTCGTAGTGATATTTTTCTGTGTGTGTTCTGTAAATATTTTTCTTATATTAAGGTAAGACCTAAAGTCTTGGCATTGGAGAGTTTACATGCATTGATTTCAAAGCCCCAGAAAATCACTTGGTCATCCCCCGAGAGTAGGTGTTAAGGGACAACAAAATTTCCAACAGGATCACGTGCAACAGTTGCAATCATTCTGCTGGGCTCTGAAAGTAAATGACGTGAGCCTAATAGCCTGAGGTTGAAACAAATTAAACATGTTATTGCCTGATAAAATATGCTAATGCTGTCCTTCACAAATTAAAATTATGTTTCTCATTTCCATTTGAATGTCCTATTTCATCTTCTTGTGGTCGAATTCTTCTTTGTACCGCATTATGATTGAAAAGGCTACACAAAAAGAAGTGTCCTTGTAGACCACATGTGAAAATAAAAGAAAAAGTTCAAAATACAGTTTTTATTGGTTCCCACTATGCTTCCCATCAAGTGTGATCAGTTAGTAATAGACTAGACAGTGCGTAGAGTAGAAATTTTATGTATTTTTTTATAGAGAAGGGATTACACATACATATTTAGCCCACAAAACACTATGAAGGAAAACAACAACAGCAAAAATTTCCATACCTTTTACCTTCTAAAAATGTACCTGAATAATGAAACATCATGTCCTTCAATTTTGTGCATTTTTCTGTAACTTTTATAGGAAATTAGTAGGAAAGATTCTACAGGGATAAATTGTGAAAACTGAGCATATACTAATGTAGAGATGGGGGGTTATATATATGTACATAGCACAGAGATATTCTAAAAGCATAAAAATATTTACTTTAACAGTAAAACTCTGTCCAGTTTTACAGTCTATTTTGAAAATTATACCTTCTAAAGAGAACATACATTACCTTGGAGTTACAACCTGACTTTCTCAAAGCTAACGTTGACAAAAAGTTGATAAAAAACATGGAAACTTCAAGGAACCAGTGGTTAACATTTATTCAACAGGTCAGTTACAAAATTGATTAAATTTTAAAATACTGAAAGTCTCATGCTAAGTGGGGAGCAGTGAAAAAAGATCTTGCACATATGAGTTATGATGGTGTAACTTTTGTGCACCCTGTGATTAAATGCCCTAAAATCCCACATAAATGCAGAGCTGTGTTGGACTGCCGGCTTTAGATGACCTTTCCTGAAACACTCAAAATGGAATTTAAGGTGCAGATGGCATAAATAATCCTTTCTGTTTACTAAACTTGCTTAGTTTTTTTGTAAACCTGGAGTTCATGTCTAGCCTGCAGGTAAAGCCCAGGGGAGCTCCCTGATAATTGGGTAACCGTGCTAAGAAGGCAAAGGAGAGGAGAGACCAAACTGTGGCATTTTAGGCACCTTGCTAGGGATGTGGCCTGTGAGGGAAAGACGTGATAGGCAAGAGGGAGAAACATCTGTGGTCAGAGGGGTTTGTAGGGGCTGGGCAACACTGGAAATTTCTCCATCACTGGCACTGTCCACAGGAGAAGCAGCTGGAGGGAATTTGCAAGACACCAGAGCAGACACCCAGGACTTTCATCAGTCACAACCCACGTATTTTTCCAACCTTGACTGTTTTGAGTAACTCCCTCCAACTATTCCTGAGTTTGGATGATTGATCAGGGAGATGTTGCTCGGTTAGAGACAGGTAACGGTAGGATCTTTCCTCTTCTCTCTGTTCCTAGCAGCAAAATAACTTTCCCCATTTCCCCAGCCTCAACTCCAAGTGATTTTTAGTGAAGAAGCTCAAAAAATGCACTGTGCACATTTTTTTAATGCTATAAAAAACCCCAACACAACAAATAAACGCACAACCCTACACAGCTATCATGTTTTTCTCTTCTGCTTATAAAAAATACTGAACCGTTGCATGCTTCCAGGCACTGTCCTATTTTTGTAGTTGTCATTCACATTGTCACAGCCCCCTGATACTGACAAACAGTTGCAAGTTGTCCTGGAGGAGGGTTAGGTGTCTAACGTAGATACAAGTTCAGATAATCCACAGAAGGACTTACCTCCAGATGTTTTTGGCTGGGCAGAAAGAGCTGATCAAAGGTCAAACTGGCAGGAGCTGTCACTGGTGGCTTCCAAGGAGTTGGCCTGGTGGACATCAACCTCTTTTTAGAGCCTGAGTTGCCTTTGTGGTCAAGCATAGGAAATAAGCTTTGGGACATATTAATTAACACTTTTCTTGCTTCAGAGAGCCTTAGTCGGGGAAGAGATGTGACTTTGCCTTCATGCTATAGTTACTAATGTTTAATTATGTGTTCTGAATGATGAGGGCTTCAGTTAAATTGTCTTCTCAATGAACCAAGAGAAATAAATGGACACACTAGGGGAGGTGCCAGGCTAACCAAATTAAGCCTGATGACTTTTATCCTTTATAAAAAGTTATATTGGTTGCTTGCAAAAATAAGTATCTGCAAATCCGTCTTTGAACTAGCAACAATGTGTTGAAGTGAAGCAGTGATTCTAATTAGAAGAAAGCTATTCAGTTCCTTAGAGTATTCTGTACGCATTTTTATGGAGCAAATCTAGTCACATGCATAAAAAATACTAAAAGGGAAGAACCAAACCTTATAGTGTATTGTAAAACCAGTCTTACACTTGTGAAGTTTAATGAAGTTCAGCTACAGATTTAAATGGAGCAAGAATTAGGTCTTATGCACTCTGTTGAGAAGATGTAGATAATTTCTGATGTTATGGTTATGTTCAAATATATCTAAATCTAATCACAAAGAAAACAGATTGTATTTAATTAGTATCTTTGATAATCAACTGACTTCAAACAGTGATTTATTGTTTAATTGGTATTACTCAGAAACACATTTCAGAGTTAATGAGGCATTTTCATGTTCAAAGAAATTTTAAATCATACTTTTCAAGCATAGCCTGCAATTTTTTTTTTCTTAAAGGCAAACTTCAATCAAACTAAGAAGCTGAAAGAAATGTACACAATTTCTTTAATGCAGATTTAAATAAACATTCTATATTACTGAGCTCAAAAGACACAGACACAGATTCATCTTCTGCTACAAATGTTACCGATCTCCTCAATAACAGAGGGGAATGTTAAAGCTGGACTGAACAGTGAGGTGTAAAGTCAAGTTTTATAAGGGTTTTTTAACCCTAGAAGTTGAAAAATGGTAAATAAAGCCCCTAAATATAAATTTACACACAAAAATTAAAATTAAAAGAAACAGCAAAAAAACGATGGGTTTTGTTCTGAGACAACAGGGTACAATATGGTAGTATTTGCAAATTAACCCATTCAAATACTGCGATCTTCACAAAACAGAACTGGTAACCTTTTCTGGATGCTCTGACAGCTGAGACCCGCTGTAGTTTTTTTTTCTCACCTATGCTAATGATGACTGGAAGTCCAATGCATCACAAAACTATATTTGCTCTTTTGCCACAAAAATCCAATTATCCTTGTTTGATCTTCTTTGACACTTAGGTTAGGATTGTCAATAGTCCTCAAAGATTTTCACCACAACACACAAATCTGTTGGTCCAAGTTTACTTTGAAAATCCTGGCTGCAAAAAGTGCATTCTCTTCAAAATACTGATGGACAAACCAGGAAATAAGTAAATTATAAATATATGTACTTCTTTTGAAGTTAAAAGAAAAAAAACATTTTTGTCACATGAAAAGATTACAGCTGCAAGAAAAAGATAGAATAGTTTCAAGTTTTAGAGAAGAAAATAAGGAGAATTGAGATGGGACAAAAAGTAAAAACACTATTTACCAACACAAATTTACAGGAATGTTTCCTTAAAGTCTGTATTTTTATTTTTCCTAGTAAAAGTAGAATTCCACATAAACAGTTAAACAACTGTCATTTTTAGTTACTGGCATGAACTAGTGCTATTTAGTACTACTTCAAAGGCAGTGAACTTCAAAGTTATAGATCCTTCAGCCCCCATTCTGGCATCCTTCTGCACCAACTACTTCTCGCTTTTCTGTTTTCGGAATAAAAAATAATTTAGAAGTAAAAGAAAAAAAGTCTTCAAAATGTTGCTGTTCGGATGAATTTGCAGTTCTTTTGACAGCTCAAGCATAGTGTCTAAAGACAGTGCTTTGCAGCTTTAAGGCAGGATTTTATAGCTCTTTGAAGTCACTCAGTCCAATCTGATTAGTAGGGTTAATTATAAATGATGAAAACAGCATTCAGGAGTACTGAGAGACCCTTATTTTCCCCTATGAGCACATAAACTGCTCTTGCGGTATGCTAGAAACTCTTACATAACTTTTTCTTTGCAGATTGTGGTTTTTATACAGCAGATGGCGTGGGATACAGATGCAAAGATACTATCAGATGCAAACACATAGCAAGAGGATAAAATAGAAATATGAAAGCAGAGAGGATCATAGAATTGGTATTTCTGTGGCTAAAGACAAGTGTCCTCTGGAAGTCAATAGAGATGTGAAAACCAGGACATCTGCTGTCCTCACCTCAAAGAAGAACTACAGACTACTACACTCCTTACTTCCTCTACACCTTATACCCGAAGGAAACTCAGAATACTGTGGCATAGGAAAAAAGCACGACCTAGGTATTTCCAATGCCTGAAATTCTCCTGTGACTACAGGTGTTCATCACTGGAGTGTAGCCTACACTGACATGTAGCGTTCTCCTCCTAATACCATGTAAAATGTCTTGCATCAGGGCAACTATTTGGGTACAATAGGAGTTATCTGAGCACCAGGATGGCAGTCAGTGAAAAGGTAAGATCTTGGCCTTAAAATCACGTGAGAATAATAATCCCACCAATTGGAATGGGATTTTGAAAGAACTCAACATAAATAGGATAGAAAGAAAATTAACGTTTGAGGTATTTTTGAGCTTAGATTATTATAACGAAGAGGAATATTTTAGTGAGAGAGATTATCATTGTGCTGTGTGCTATGGTCCACAAGGCCATTTTTTTTTCCTTGATATTTCAGTCCATTTGGAGCTTGGAATGAAAACTAAACCTGTCAGTCATTGTGACTGAGCCATTGTCAACTGTCTCCACTATGGCTACCAGCCTCACCTACCTCTGCTGCCTCAAAGGGTTTCTGAGGAAAATGCCAAACATTTTTACTAATATTTTGATTAATATTGAGTTCAAGATTTTGTCTAATGCTAAGAAAAATCCTGAAACCACAGGGCACTTTTTAAAAAAGTTGTCCCCACAGACGTCTCTTTGCTTCTTTTCCATGAGGAGTTTGTGTTGGCAAAGACCATAAAAGCTCTAGGGAGACTGATGAAAGCTTAAGGCAAAAGAGGAAAGGTTTTGCCTCTCCATCCCAGATGGAGGAAGGCTAGTTCAGGTGCTCTAGGTGCTCCTCAGCCCATCTACACAGGTTTCCCTTCGTCAAGAAATCTGGCAGAGACCAGTTTGGGTAAGCATGGATGGATCCATCTCAGTTGATGGGTACATACCCGCCTGCAACAGGCAGCTCTATTTCCCTAAGGGGGGTAAAGCAAGAACAGAGGGTTGGTAAGGTCATGGTTGAGGCCAGATGCTGTGGCCACATCTTGCTGGACAGGCCTTCACCTCTGGGAGTCAGCTGAAAGAGAGCATGAGACTCTGTAATGTTCTGCCCGTGGCAGGAAATACGACAAGAGTGTTGGGTTGAGCTCTGTCCTCCTACTGCCAGCTGCACCATAGATGTTGCTGCCTCCAAATCTGCCTTGCTTTTATATTGTGATGACACCTCTGGAAAAGTTCAGTCTATTTTTCTCCTCACGAGGAAAGGCTCAGCAACTCAGAATTGGAAACACAAACCATTAGATGTAGAAGATAAATAAAACAAGAAAAGCAGGACAAAACTAAAGACAGAATAGGCTTTTTAAACCAGCCTGGTGTTTGAGAAACTGCTTAGAAAATCTGCAGAGACTGCAGTCCTGCTGTGGCTAAATATTCCTCCATTTTGAGAAATTTCTTTAGAGGAGTAGGGTTTTCTGTCTTTAATTTTCTCAAGATACTAAGAAAGTGTTGTGCTGTTGTCCTACTTCATGCAACAGATTGCTATGAACTTAATGCTCCCAGTACTGGAAATTGTCCAGGCGTAAATAAAGTAACAGTCAGTGAGGTACACTGTAAACTATTTCTCTTCTTCTGACCTTCTCTAGGCCCTCATTTTATGAGAAAGGAAGTTTTCTCAGGGTGCATTAGCCGAAACATCTTGAAATTATGAAGTACCCATCTTCCTTGTGCTCATGGCTTCCTATTTCTAAGGGGACAGCTTGTCTCCTAACTGTAGAGGCTCTTCGTAGGTATCCAGTTATAATCTCCCACCTGAAAAAGGGAAGAAGAAATGAGGAAAAGGAAGCCTTTTAGTTTTAAACTGTATGTTCTTGCATGCTTTCACAAGTGAAATAAATTTGATTAGGTGGCAATACAAATTTTTTCCCTCCCATCCAAAAAAAGTCATTACCTGAGGGCTTTCTTGAGAGAAAAAAAAAAAAAAAGAAAAAGAGGCTGATTTTTATTTTGGGAGCAGTTATTAGGACAGAAACTGTCTTTAAGCCATTTTAGTGGAGTAGAGGAAACAGCAGAAAGTTCAGTCAGTTTGTCAGCAATCCTTCCTGGCTCGTGCCAGGTACCATAGGACATAACATAGGTCAGACGGTGATATAGAGAAATCCATGACGTAAATTGTAGAAAATGCCTCCAATAGCACTGTTAATATTTGCTCTCCATTGCCTCTGATCTAACAGCAACTCTCCCTGGCTGCACAGGGCCAAGCAGTGTCAAAGAAGAACCAGAAACGACAACTCTCTTTTTGAACATTTCTGAGCTTGTCAAAGAATACAGTTAGGCAAGAACTGTGGAAATTTCAGGAAAGGCCACAAGATGTGCAAAATCATCTGCAATTCATTTGCTGTTGGGACTTTAGAGCCTGCTTCATATTCTTTCTCTGGCTATGGAAAACTGAGGACAAATAGGGTAAATTGTATCTGAACATTCAAGAGGAGGCTTGTTAATTGGTACATCAAATCAATTAAATACTGCCTTAAAGCCCTTTAGCTAGGCTGTGCCATGGGTTTAGAACAGATTCCGATTAAAAACACAAAACAAATGCTGACAGCCCTTTCCCCACAGTGCCATACACAGTAGTTCTGGAGAGAAACACAAGGTGGGAGCTGGCAGCTGAAGGTTCAGGTGATTTTGTTGATATTTGTTGATATGTTGATACTTGTTGATATATGTATTTGTTGAAATATGCCCCGTGAGAATGAGCATCTTTCCACTAAATGTTTTCCCTGTTACCTCTAGGCAGGGTGCACCTCTGGATGTCCCTGTCTGCAGGCACCATCTCCACTGGAAGGATCTTTCAATTTTGTTCAGTCTCCCTAGTTGCAAGAAAGGGTGATTGTAATTAACCTTGGACCCAAATTACTCCAAAAAAGTAAAAGTAAGTTGAGGTCCCACACATTCATAAGAGCCTTTAAAGTCCATAACGGTTAGTTTCTGTCATGGTATTTTAAATCGGTCACTAAGGCAGAAACAGTCTCAGGTTTATAAGGACTACCATGAATGCCAAGTGGTCTAGTGGAGCTCCCAGTCTTACTTACCTTTGGGAGAGATCTTTCACACTGACATTCATAAAGGAAAGTTCAAATGGTGGTTCTGTGAACACAGTCCCACTGGATACAAAATTTAGAATACAAATTGCAGTTTGATTTGATTGAAGCATAGGCACAAGTGAGTCAGAGTATTGATGAAGAGGGACGGTATGTCATTTGGCCATTTGCTGCATTTATTTCTGACATTCAAGGGATGATAGTTTATCTTGTGTCAGAGACTTACTAATATGTTAAATCAATAAGAAAAGGGAAAATGCCAACCTCGTTATTTATATTTACTATAAATAGCTCAGACCAGGTCAACAAATCGATCAGTTGGATACACAGAAGCAATTTCTCAAATATTAATATTTACTCACAATTTCTAAACACTGTGTGGGATATGGTAGGGTTTCTCTCTAAAATCAGGCAAGAAACCAGCCATAATGGCTGACGTATCAGTATAGGTAGCAATAATTAAGAAATACCGTCTTTCTAAATTTTATACAGCTGAGTAATTGGATTGAGCGGAATTAGGAATTAGGTACTTTGGGCCTGTCACTGTGGGGGGAACTTAGAAAAATTTCCCTGTATTAAGCATCAATAAGTGGCTCAGTTAAACTGCACTGCGTTTTGGTTGCCATACAGAAATGAAATGAAAATTAATGAAAAGCCAAATTTATTCAATTCACTTTAATTACCATTAAAAGCACAATCTCCCAAGAGGATTTGGTTCAGTTTAATCAGCCCTTTCTAAAAATAAATTCTGATCAATTTAATTGAATGTCTTCATATGAAAAAGCCCTTTTTTCTTAATGAGTAGCCATGTAAAAATATGTAAGTATATAAAACAAATTGAAATCAGTGACTACTTTTACATAAGTGTTAAAAACAGGAAGTGTTTATTTCAAAATAATACTGGAAGTAGGAATATGTAGGTAGTAAAATGGTATAACAGTTCAGTGACTAACTTGCACAGAATTTAAGCCGTCACTGTCTCAGTGACTGAATGTGGAAGAACCTTGATTTACCAAAAAAATCTGTTGTGCGACAGTGCCACTGAGAGTCTTGATGTGCTCACCATGACTCGGGAATGAAACTGCTCTTCATTACTTCCCTGATGGTGATATCTGGACAGATAATGCGGGGTTTTTTTGGGCCGTGGTGGGAATGCCTGGTCTCTGCCCATGGCCTGTAGAGAAGCAAACCTGGTGACCTGTTCACTGCCTGCCCGACAGTTCATTTGCAGTTGGTCTGTTCAGGGAAGGTCTCTTCATAGAAGAAAGAACGGTTAGTTTTATTTGTTTCCTCTGAGGTTTCTTTAGAGACCTGCTAATGCTGCTTCGTATGTCACTGTGTCTCTGCCAGCAAACACCTCTCCAGCTTGACCTGCCCTGGGCTTGTACGGCCCCGGCAGGAGTGGAATGCTTTAAGCCATGGGGCTACTGCTCTGCAGGCTGCTGAGCCGAACAGGCTCTGCCGCTGCACTGTACCGTATTGATTTGCTTTGGCCCTCTGCACGTGGTCCAGCATCAAAACCAGAACACAGTTTCTTAACAGCACTTTTACTGCAGCTTTCTTGAGAGTAACTCAACAAAAGTTTCCTAAAACCTACTTTATCCAAGTTAGTTCAGAAGAAGTCCCTGTAGTTGTTTTGCTCAGTGTTCACTTCATGACTCACAGCCTGATTGATATATTTTCCCTGTGAATGTACTTCCAGAGACAAATTATTGTTGCATAACATTTTACTCACAGTAAAATAATAAAGCACCTGCCTGCAAGAATAACTTTGTTTAGGTTGCACTCTGGTTCTTGCTTCTTAAACTTCTGCTTTAGGTGTAATATTTCCAGATTAAACAGAGTAACCTTTTCTTAGTTTGAATAGAATTTGAAAACAAAGACAAATGTTTTATAGTTAGGAGTTCACAAGTGTTTTCCTTCTAATGCAGGGCTGAGGCCATTATAGCCATCAACCTGTGAAATTAACAGTATCGTAATGATATTAGTTTTCTAAAAGATCTACTTACCAAAAAAATGATCTCGTGAAAAAAAGGAAACTTTACAGTTCTAGATATGGATACCAATGCAAACCCCTTTGATCAAAAATAACAGTTTCAACTTCAGACTTAAAAACTATTTTCACATTTTGATCAGGAAAAAATTGTATTGTGCAGAGTATTGGCATACTTGTCTTTTAACTGATTCTGGATTCTAAAAATTTCTGGCCAAAGTTCAGAGGTCTTGTACCACTTTCTTCTAAGGTATGGAAACCTTCCAGAGATATGTGCCCCCGTTTTTAATTCTCCAAAACACACATGTTCTGACATGCTATTTAGAAGTATGACCATGCCAACCAGTCTGGCTTGCATTCAGTAAATGAGATATCTTTTACGCTAATGAATGAAAAGTTTAACTTTTTAAATTAAAGCAAAAGATTGAGCAAGACAAAACCAAGGTTTAAGGAAAACCCATCATCAGGATTTTCTGAAGTCAACTTGCTTTAGACTGTTGGGGGAGCTGCAACCCATAGTGGCAGTCTGAGAACGAAGCAGGATTAGTCCTCACCTGTGTGGCTCAGGAACATGATTCAAATACCTTATCTCAGCTGAGCAAATGCACTTTCTTGTAACAGTGAATGACCTCTGTTTACTTGTGTTGCTGAGCCATGAGCTGGAGCCCTGCAATAAAGAAGCCTGCAGATATTGAGAAAATAATTGGGTTTTAATTTTTCAGAATGTTTTAATTCTGAAAGGGTCATTCCTTTTGGGACCCCCACACTGCCAAGCCTTACATAGCCCTGTGTTGTATTCCTATATGAAGAAGACAGCTATTCATAGATTATTACCCTTGCCAGGGTGTAAACGGTGGAGTTTTCACTGGGCAGTGCAACACTCAACTCAGCTGAGACAGCACAGAGATTAAAGTGAAGTGAGGGAAGGGGTGAGGAAATTCTGCCTCATGCTGAGTGGGAATCCAGACTGTCACGGCTGTAGCACTGGTTTCTACCGTCTTCCTGGAGCAGTATGGGTCCTCCACTTGCTTTTTTTGCAGGGGTTTTCACCATAACTGCTCATTACTTTTTTCAGAGGACAGTAAGCTTGCTCTGGAAGGCCCTGCACTACTGCCATCAGTGCATGCCCCTGGGATGCAGCTTTGCTGGGCAGTGGGTTCTGCTCCCTGTGCATGAGAGGCCAGGTGGCCATGTGGGTGGCTAGCTGCTGAATGCAGCACCCCACGTACAGCACCAGCGCTGCAGAGACGTTCATTTGCAGTCTCAGATGTGGAGCTGTTATACTGGTAGCAACCCCAAGCAAATTCTTTTTCATAAAAAAATTACACATAATGTGGTATGTATTTTTGCTTGCTGCTGCTGAAGTCTCCAAGTTCTTCATTATTTGTTTTCTTTTTCCTCCTCAGAAGAACACTTCAGAACATCACAGGCAGCAGGGTTACAGCTATTTCTCATTGATTCTGTCCAAACTCAGAATCAATCAGGATGTAGTAATCTAATTTATTGACCACCACAAAACAAAGAATTCAGCAATCAAAAAAAAAAAAAGGTTACAACAGTCCCTGTATATAGCAAGCACTCTAAAAGCTTTATTTCTTTTATAACTTCTGGATGAATTGAGCTTCAAGAACTTGTTTAAAACTAATGAATGTTTGATTCCTTTGGGTATCACACTGTGGTACAACTGATCCGAATGAGGGTTCCAAAAAGTCGTGTTATTTTTCTTTCTAATGTATTTCAATGCATATAGTTGTCGCAGAAAGCCTCAGAATGTTTATTTGCGCAGGTCAGTGAATTAAAGGAATGATGCTGCATGGTGTTTTGTAAGAGACTTGAACCAGAGGTCAGAGTTATTTACAAAAAGATTAATTTGGTGGTGGCATAGACGATACTCTGACAGAAATCTTGTGAACGCTGGACAGGAGATACAGAAATTAAGGAGGGTACCTGGAAGGTTTTATGGCTTTACTATAACTTCCAGCTACTGCTCAGGGAAGGTACAAGGCATATGCTCCACATATACAAAAGAAACCAGGGTTATCTGCATTGGAATAGAGAAATTTTTGTTTATTACGAAGTGAATTGACCAGATGTTTTACATGAGATGGTTCATGCTGGAACATTGAAAGTCTTTCGTGACATTATTTTTAATGAAGGACTGATAACTATAAGAAATACTTACGTTCAGACACAGCAGATCTCAAGAATACTATCTGTGCTTCAGAGCTGTTTGAAAGAGAATTGAGTAACATTACAACGTCGCTTTCTAAAAATAGTTATTGATCTTAGTGATACTTCCTGCAAACCACCTTCGCCTTCCACTACGAAGTCTTCAAACATTTTAACTGATAAAGTATTTACTACTATTTTGTTGCAGGATGGTTCAATAAAAACACGTGTGGAATCTTACAGAACTGGTCATACGCAGTAATTGTTATAAAGGAAAGATTTCTCATTTGTCTAAATAATCCTCCCATTCTATTTCATATGTTTTACCTCCCCCCAAAATAAGAGGTGTGCTAGGATAGTGGCATTGTAGCAATGCCATATAATTGGTAACAGCCTGTACACATATTGACTTTGAAAACGTTATTAAAAGACAGCCTGGCGCCAGCAGAATGATGATGATGATGATGATGGTGATGGCGATGGTGATGGTGATGGCGATGGTGATGGTGGCCAA
Organism: Buceros rhinoceros silvestris; assembly: GCF_000710305.1. NCBI lineage: Eukaryota > Metazoa > Chordata > Aves > Bucerotiformes > Bucerotidae > Buceros > Buceros rhinoceros. The sequence continues at coordinate 42,960 of NW_010409187.1, forward strand.
GTTTACCAAGTTCTAGGTAGGGCTTCAATTTTTTTTTTCTCCTGTGCATTACAGCCAAGGCAATTTCTCCTCTGATGGCATAGATTTGGAGGTAGGATCAAGGGTTTCTTGAGATCATAAATGGTTTATAAAGAGGTCATAAATAATTAATAATTGTTGATAACAAATTGTGACTTTCAAAAGCATGTTTCACACGCATCAGTGGAAAAATCTCGAGGTCTGTGGTGGCCAGCCTTTTGGCCAGGAAAGTATCAATGCTTTTGAGTGGCAGAAAAGAGCCATGGTCCCCTCTGTGGTCCCCTCTGCGGCAGGAGCAGGACCCCTGCACAGGGAGGATTGCTGGCTCCAGCAGAGCAGGGCTGCCACCCTTTCTTTTCTGAGGCTCTGGACAGCTGCACAATCTGGTCTGGGAGCCCTGTGCTGGTGCAGCAGGACAGAGGCTACCTGGAAGGGTTGGTTTTGCAGTGTGGTTTTCTCCTGCACTGGCTGCAGTGGGGAGGGAGGGTGCCCGACTGACATAACAGAGAGGTGGTTGCTATCTGGCAATGTGGGCATTTTGCTTCTGGTCCCCGTCCAGGCTGGGAGATCTCCAACAGCGAGCAGGATGGATGCCAGATCTGCAGAATTGCCTGTCAAAAGCAGCCCAGGCTGAGACACTGTTCTTTCATGGATCCTTTGGGATTTGCAGTGGAATATATTGCTGCTGGTTATCCCCTAAGCAAAACTTATTAATTGGTTATTATTTTTTAGACTCAATTTTAAATACACATGTAAGTATAAACTTAAATAATACCCTTTGCAGTATTATGATTAATGAAATCACTTGTCAAAATGAATGAAGAGAATATACTTTTTTCATATTACACTTGGTTTTTTTAATTATCTTTTCTTCATTCATTACAAGGCTCAGTTAATTTCAGTGGGCCTTCTCCTCCTTACTGTTAACTATACTAAGATCCTACTCTTCTTTTTCATGAAGATGTTTCTTAAGGTGGTCAAAATAGCCCTAAGTGATCATTTTCATATATAAGGAGGAGCAGCCACAAAAAGCTTTTCATAGTAACCCCTTAAACAATGCCATTACTAATCCAAAGAAAACTGTAGCATAAAAAAGTGGTATCGGTACTACCTTGTGAAATATTGATTTGGTTGCAAAAAGAACTACTCTGCTATAAATCAGAATGAAATCGTCAGAGCTGTGAAATTTAATTTTGAAATAAAAACCTGTTTTTTAGCTGTGCCTTGCACAGCGGCTCCAGCAAGCATGGTTCGCTTTTGTGGCAGCATCAAGCTCAGTCCTGGGGATTTGAATAACAGCACAAAGAGCCACATCAAAGAGCTGGATTCTGCACAGTGTGTCTAGACATGAGACCCATTAGCTGTATTTCAAAGAAAGAAAAAACATTAAGTCACATTATCTAGCAGCTTACGGATGATCATATTTTTATGTGTGTGGAACTTAACTTTTGTATAGAAAAAGTCCCCATTCTGACACGTCCAGAAATGCGCTAGAGAATATGCCTAAATTTAAGTACTTGCATAGCCCCACTTAAGCACATACAACTAAGCACTTACTGACTTTCTCTTCTGAACTAGAAACTCTGTAACTATTCTATTTCACTGGTTTTCAGCTCTTTTTCCTGCTGTCTATGGTTTATCAAAATCTTTATTTGTTTTTCTGCCCCTTGATGGTATTTCTATTCAAACACGGAGCTGACTAAAAAACTACCTCTGTGTTTATTACACATATAAACAAACTGGTTATTTCAGATTTAACTGTGGATTAGTTTGGATCAACTGTGGCATAGGTGTCAGCATCCAGATAGGCTTGCATGCTTTAATTTGCCAAACTAGAGGCTGCAGGACAACATATGAATCAAAATAGCCATAACACAGCAAAGTATTAAAGCATGTGTTTAAATATTAGAATGAATGTGGTGCTTTGCTGAACTGGAATAAAAAAAAAAGCTGTACTAGATACTTGCTAGGTCAATTCCTTTTATGGTGGCTGTCTGGCTAAGCAATGTAAAGACAGTCTGATCTTTATATTATCTTCTTGCTGCAAAAAGCTCCTCTTAATGTTTGTTCACCATACTTGGCTGAACAGCCCCTCTCCTCTCTGTTGTCTCTCTATTGAAAGGGTTGGGGATTTCTCACCCAAGAAAAACTTCCAGACTGAGTTAACAGGGTACAATCACTGCATCATTACAATTTACAGGATGCTCTACTGCTGAAAATTATTTTGTGCTTTAATCATCTTAAGTAAACTTAATTTCTAAGGAATGACAGCATAAACCACAAGGAATTATTTTCCTTAATTATCTGCATCTGTTTCTTTCCCATATGGTGATCATTACTGGCTCTTGCACAGCTTTGCAATTAGATGACTCCATCAAGTTTTTTAACAGTGAAATCTTCGGAGTTTTTTAAATCTTTATAGTGTAACATAATTCCAGTTAAAAAATTACAGAAAGCAGTTTATGAATGTTTGTTCCACTGTCTCATGTCTTGATACTGTGTTTTTGTTTTAGTTCTATTAGCTGCTCCTTTTTTGTTTCAAAGCTGCTTGTTAATTGTAACTGGAACAGTTTGTTCATAGCTCAGGACCGTTTTTTAAACCAAATCCTACTTTGCTTACAGAAATGGTCCCATTCATTACATGGATAGATTATGTTTTCATCAAAACACCAGCCTAAAGCAAATACATTGTTGAAATTACTGGAGTTGCTCTTGAGAAATTTGTCCTAAATAATTTTTGGCATTTTAGAACATACTCTATAAAACTGTGTACTGAACCCATGGAAATATTTTTTGTATCTGAACAGTTCACTATGCCATATCAAGGACAAATGTGCAAGGTGGTGAAGAGGTCTTCTATTGTTTAGTATATTCTTAGAGGAGGCAATATCTTGAAATGTAATGATTGCTTCGTTTCCTCTCCAGTGGATTAACTTAATATTGTTCTTGATTATCGTGGATATTAAAACTTAACTAAACAGCAGCAAATTCCAGTGTGCCCACAGTCAGAAAGACCAACATTGTAAATCCTGGATTGGGCTTGTTCCTGAATGCGACACTTTTATGAGTGATGACTATCTAATTCCCTTGGGGAAAAACTGAGTCCTGATGTGGGGTGGAATGATTCCTTTGGTTTACCTGCCTACAAACCTAGGTGGACAATGAAATTAATGAAATGTAGAGCTTCTTCCCTCTAAGCATCAACAATAATTGGTCTGTAGGGACAACAGTCCCAGCTCAAAGTCATATAGGACATGTACACCATGCAGCTGGATGCCTGAGAGCTCCTTGTCCTAAAAATTGGCGCTGGGTGAGGTGACAATCAGAACTGCAACTATCAGTAGACCCATATCTGGTGTTAGGTGTTGTCTGAATGTCCTGGATGAGTGTGAAACTAGGCGGAGGTCCTGTGGTCATGTTCTTCCATTTTCCAGCCCTGGACAAACAAACTGTTACCTCCAACCATGCAGGTGTAAATTGACGGACTTTGTGCAGTTAACATAAGTGATAATCTTGTCTACAGTCATCCCCACATACAAGTCTACACCAATGATGTTACGTAAAAAACTAGGTATAAATATTGCCCCAATATCAACCCCAAATTGGGGGAAATTCCCAAATTGGTCGGAACCAGACCAACAGACGGATTGACCAATTTGTCCTCTCTCCATGCCCCCAATGGGGATGCCCTCCAGGTAACATTCTCCATTCTCTACCTCAGCCTCCACTGAGTGACACTATTCTCCCCAGGTGTATTTTGTGTGGTTATAAGAGAGATTTTACTTATTTCTATTGCACTGTTCGTGCAACTGATGGGTTTATTTTCCAAGTAGCCGGGCTACAACACAGGTTATAAGCTTCTTCAGTCTCAGACCTATGCTGTCTTTCTGGTAAATAAGCTATAGCTAAACCTGCAGTTCATTTATCAACAGCAATACAAAAAGAACTTGTAAATGTTGCACAATAAATAAACCATCATTATTCATGCCCCCTATTTTGCTTGTCTTGCATATTTGGTGTCACCCTTATAAGACCAGTTTTATTTCCCCTTTTCACAACATTGGTCCAAAAGGTTACTTTGATTTTAGCCGTTGCAGAGAGGAGATACCAAAATCTGTTGATCCTATTGCAGACATGTAATGAAAGTCTTCACTCAGACCACACACTTAATTATCATGGTCAGCCACTGGAGTCCTTTCAGACTCGGTGGTTTTTATTCCACGGGGTGGTCTCAGCGCAGGGTAGACAGCAGGGATGTGTTTTTAGGGTGGCACCCATATGGTGCCAGTCATCCCATCTGTACACATTCCTGGGGGAAGGCATAGCGGTCCTGTAGGCTGATGAATAAGGCACCATCAGAAAAATGGGTGAGGTCTTCCCTCTCCTTTTTGACCCACTCGGAGCAGCGGGAGTTTTTCTGGTACGGATGTCTGGAGGAGGAAGTTGGGCCAGCCGGTCCTGGTGACTCTCAGACCCAGCTGCTCACCCCTGCCTTGGTCTGTACCAGAGGTGGGCTGCCTGCCCTGACCCTGAGCAGATTTATCACCTCCTGACACCTCTCCAAGGGCAGCACTGAAAAAAAGAGATTCCTTTGCTTACATGCCACACATACCACACCAAACCTGGAGAAAGGAGGTTGGTGGAGTAGGTGGGATGTCATCCTAAAAAGGTTTTATTCCCCCAATGTTTCTTTCTGATTGATAGTCATTTTAATGTGTGGCTTGATAATACTGGAACAATGTGAGATCATGATGGGAAAGAGCAACGTTTGTATGTCATGTTAATAAAAATGTTCCGAGACAAAGCAGCTCTGGTTTGTTTCTGGTGTTTCTCATCCATCTTATGTGTATTATTTATTCGTATATAGCCTAGGATGAGGAATTTTCTAGATTTCTTTCTTGAAATGTGAAGCAAGAATAATTAGACTATGAAAGTGTCATTTATTTTTTATTACCTCCTCTCAATGTAACTGGAAAGAATAGTGAAAAAAAAGCTTCAAAACTCCCTTAGGAATAATACTGTTGGGCAGGGAAGGGAAGGAGGGAGATCTGCTGCTCTGCATTAATATTGTAGGAACAATGATTTTTCAAGAAATGTCAGTTTATAAAGAATTTTCCATAATTTCATTATTGCCATTGGTCATGCCCAAAGCAAATGCTTCAAATGAGCACAACTATTTAAACTAAAGCTTTCAGGGCTGTATTTTCTGCAGTCTGAATGTGATTTAAAATGAAGTAAGGGAACATTTCTAAAATGAGAGATAGAAAAAATTTTCACTAAAAAGCAAAGGATCACACACCTTCACTCACTGAAAAAAGGAAAAAAATACAGAAACTTTTATCTGCTATTGTAGTGCTAAAGATGATACTACCTTTGCTAGTCCAATCTTCCTGGGCATTTGTAATGTCTCACAATACAGCAGTAAAAAAGGGTAGATGGTGCAGGATAAACTAAATGGAGGACCAGAAACTCGTAAAAGAACTAAATGTTCTCCAGACACAGCAGTGAAATTTTGGTGTTTATTCCTATAACAGACAGCAGGTTCCAGAATTTTTAAAACTACATGGGAGAAACCTTAATTGGCTTCACTCAGTCCAGTGGCTTAATCAGTTGTTTGTCAAATCTGTGTTTTCATTTCAAGTTAAATTCAAACTTTAATTTGAAAGTGTGATTGACTCATATAGAAACTTCTGGTCAAATAGTGCAGCGGTTAGAGCATCTTTTTGCAAATGGGAGCAAAACCTCAGTACCGGAGGCTTGGGCCAGTTTGTGACATTTTCAGAAAAGGCCTGACCATGCAAAGACCGTAATTTTTCTAAATACCCTTGAGTATGAGTGAACGCATATTTATAAATTTTTGCTTTAAAAATCTCAGTAAAATTTCTGTAAATGCTCAGTATTGACCCAATCTTACTCCTGCAGTTGCTGAGTTCTTCCACTGAATGAGAGTCCCACCAAGTAGCATTGGACAGCTCAGCCCCGGAAAGACAATATTGCCTTCTTTGTCTACCTGCCAACTTTGGTCATAAAAAGTTTATGACACCCTGAATCCTTTGAAACAGGAAGTACAGGCTGGCAGATTAAGTTTTTCCAACAGTTACCTGCTTCAGTTTTGTTCTCCACCCTCAATTTCCGATATGAGCTCTGGTGAACCCCCAGTGCTGCACACCCTGCAATGGGGTTGTGCTCACCTGAGCTGGTAAGTCCCCTGCGCTCATGCAGTGCTGCATTTAAGCCATGCTTCTTGGCTGTGTCACTCATGTGAATGCTAAGGTACTGCTTCCACACATCTGGCATCTCGGTGTGGTGACGGGGATTTTTGTGCGCTGCTTACAGAGCAGAGAGTTTAAATGATAGATGCAGTAACAGAGTGCTATTCTCATCGATCTTGGCCTGAACAATTGTTTAAAGGATAGCAACACCTTTTGGTAATGTCAGATGTCATTTTAACAGAATTTAATAAGCTGTTTGTGGATACACTGAATTTGTCAAGAGTTCTTGCTAGCTCTGACTAGAACTGCAATAGCTGGAATATTCAGAGGGGAAGATTTGAACTATCACTTGTCAGAAGAAGCTATTAATGAGCATCCTTGCCATGGAATAATTTATTACAAAAAATGAAATAAACAGTATTAGTTTTCACTAACAATTAAGTCAACAGATTGTACTTTTGTTGCCTTGATGGTAGGGCCATAGAGGAATAGTAAAGCAACTGAATAGTGGCTGTGCCTGGTTCTCATGCGTGGGAAAGTTAGGGCAGAAAGAACATCCTTATTTGTTGACGGAATAGCTTTTTCCCAAAACATTGTATTACTCATTCATTCTCAAAATATCAAGCACATTAATTATCTGGAGACATAGAAGGGCTTCACATTCTTTGGATTACTACCTAACATGACTGTCCTGTTTCAGCTAGGGTAGAGTTCCTTTTCTCCTAGTAGCTGGTATAGTGTTATGTCTTGGATTTAGTATGAAAACAGTGAGAACAGAGGACAGTGACTTAAAGAAAAAAAAAAGGCTTTACTGGTGTTCTGTGGTGTAAATATTTTTATCGGTAAGTCACCTTTAGATTTAAAAATTGAACTGGTTACAATTCTTGTTCTACTTCCAGTAAATCTTGTAATGCTAACTGTATGCAGGCCAATAGCAAGGAGATCAGTGGGTCAGAGGACCTCCTGCAATGTTGCTGGAGAACAATCCCTGTTGGGCACTGCCGTATTTACAGGCAGATTTGAGTGACCTAACACTGTGGGTAGTGTGGGTGACTGGGGGATCTGCAGTAAATTGTACAAAAAGTAGCAATTGCTTGCATAAAACTGTCATCTGGGTCTGATCCAACATTTATTCCTCACGTGGTAGGGTCTAGGGTATTGCTATAGCAAGAGCTTTTGCAGTTCAGATACTGCAAAGGGGGGACAGAGAGCACCCTGCCAGGTATTTTTTATTAACGTAAATCTCTTTAAGATAGTTTCACTCTCTAAAAGAGAAATTCTGCAATCCTTAAGTAAGGCAGAAGTTAAAATCCTCAACAACATTGTTTTCTGTAGTCCATGTACTTTACTGCCCACTCTGCTCAGTCAAAAGATTTTTTTCTGCTTTAGGCAAGAATGAGAGGATGTGTACAATGCATATACTGATATGCTTTTGAATGTCTGGAATCACCACAAAGAGAGCTTATCTCCCTCTTCTCAGTGCATAAGGACAGAGTAAGTAGTTAAGCAGACAGCGCCTAAAATACCCTGAAAGCTTTTTTTCCTGAAAATTAAGTATTTCTCAAAAGTCTTTTTAATGTACCCCGCAGAAAGCCAACACCCTACAAATCCTGGTTTTCTTTATTTGCCAAACATATTTGCAAAAATCTCTGTGTCAACATTTATTAACAAAATTGGCTGATGTGGAAAGCATAGTCCAGTTTCCCTCCTCTTTAGGCTCTGAACCATCCAAGCTGCTATTAAAGAGGACTTGAGCTACTTCTTGTTGTTGGATTTTGTTAAATAAATAGATGAATGTGCACATAAAATACTCTGCAAATTCCTTTCTTTTCTTTTCTGCAATACAAACTATGCAGGATTTATCTAGTGTCTGTTTTTAAATAAAGAAAAGATAGATCTCTGAGGTATTTATTTTCTTGGCTATTTTATTATTGGCTTGAGGATTACTCTGCCGTAACCAGATTTTTATAAAATTTTCCAAGGTCATTTCTACCTCATCTGTGCTACTTAGCACCTCTCCCTTATCCCTATGGGCACAGCATCCTATGAGAATTTTTTCTTGTGTCTTTTGTTTAAGCTCTTATTTGCCCCCTTTACATTGGCACAGTTTCGTGGGAGATAACCATTTTCTTCAACTTGCGGTATCGTCTCATGAATTTTTGGAATTTCCTTATTTTGATGCTTAATTGCAAAACTGAAGGAACCTTATTCTTTTTCACTTTATGTTTCATTAACCAAGATGAATGCTTTAGTAATAATACTTCACATTATTGCCTTAATTTTTCTGATGTCTTGAGTCCTCACTGTTTTCTCCTGGCTGTTTCTAGAAGTCTGTAAATACCCTAAACAGAAGTTACTATGTGTAGGTTAATTCCCAGCTGAATAATGCCAGGTATAGCGATGATTAATTAGACCACCTAACTCTCTTGAGGTTGCAGTTGAGTGATCTTCTATGGTGCTGGAGAAATGGGGTAGCTAATCCTGGAATATGAATTATCTAGTTGTAGCCTAGCAAACACAGTCTAGTCAAAATCCTTCATTCTACAACCACCAGTCAGATTTTGTGCTAACAATCTGCTGGCTATCAAAGTCTGCCTCCATGGCTTCATTGAAATTCTATTCCTTTTCACTTTCTGTTCCCAACATTTACTATGACACCCAAAATATTAAGAGAGTTGTCATGTATAGGTGCATATAGAGGTTATTGTTAATGTTGCCTTCAGGGTACATTCGATGCAAACACACCTGCTATCAGTACCTAACCGCTCATCTTTTACAAGAAAGGGCAAATGACAAAATAATGAAAATTTTGGCTCTCTCTTACTGACGGTCCTCAGGATAAATATAAGGGCTGTGCATGTGTCATCTTGGGTATTTTCCATCACTGGTCTGCAAATTGGTTTATTGTAATAGGATACTGCCGTATTTATCTTTGCTATTGTTTATTACTGTTACTATTTTAAAATCCTTTTTCTTTCTGTCAGGGTCCCTTAGTCCTTAAATATTTATAGAAATAAATGTATGTGGCTTACTCATTGCATCGGAGTTTACCAGGCTTTCTGCTTTCTGACTAGACTTCTCTGCTGTTAGCCAGCTAGAATGGTTATACATTGGTGAATACTGGCACCTGTAAATGGCCTTTATCCCTTTAAAAGATAAGAGATAATCAATACACAAGCAAGTTTTTGGAAAAGGAATGTTTCACTCTTCCTTACTGTGTAAGGGTTTTTCTTACAGTGCCAGCCTGGGATAACCTGAGGGAGCCTCTCTGAATATTCATCAGAGATTCACTTCTCAAGACCTTTGCATAGAGAGATAACTCAAGTCACCTGAATTATTAAGCCAGCAGGACAAGGTAATCAGAGATGTTTCAAAAATGACATGCTTATGTATCCTTAATTGATGTAATTTTGTGTAAGACAGGGAAACAAAGGAATAAATTATAAGGAGCAATAAAAAAATGGAAAAATGCCATCTTTACATTTCAATCTATTTGATCTATGTTCACCTCGGTTCACATAAATTAGACTCTTTTGGAGCTGGCTTTGGAATTTCTGAAGTGCCCTGAGAAACTCGGCAAACTCCCAGATTTGACTGTTATTACTGAGACAATGTGACGTTGAAACATTCTTTGATACAAAGGTTCATCATCCAAATGTAAATGTGGCCATGAAAATTTTGGTGTTCAGCGGTAAAGTCCTCAGTACGGAGTTCACAATAAAGAGATTTGCTGTTAGAAGGATGCTACAGCACTTAACTTAGCATCCTCTAGCCTTCAAATGATGCAGGAAGAAATACAGGTGTGAGTTAGCTGCTGGAGACTTAAAGCAGGTTATGTTACTGGAGGTTAAGAGGTAGTTTGCAAAATGCACATGACTACAATGTCCCTGAGAACTGCCTGGAATGCTAGGGGTCATGACTAGTCCTAGATCAGGTCTATTCAACAGATTACCCTGGCCTGGATCTTTCTTTGTTTATTGCTTACATCATCATCAGGAAGGTGTCTGAACAGATTGGGCACTGTATCTCGTGCTTGGTATGCAGATGGCTGGTTTAGCAGCCACACAGCAGGAAGCTTAGTTTCCTGTTGATGCATATGTTGCATTCAGATTCTCCAGTGCAGACTGCTTTAAATGCCCCGTTACCATTGCACAGGAAACGAAGAGGAAGGTAATATCTTTGAGGTCTCTACTTCCCTTCCAAACTTGCCATAATTGGCCTTTGGGTTAATTTGGGAGAAATAGGTAGAGAGATACAAGCAACATGATCCTCCACTCCTCATGTCCTTAGCAATCAGTGTTGAAGAGCACATCTGTGCCAAGGAACATGCCATCTTACCTAGACAAGACAGATCATATTTATTTGCTTTCTCACAAGTGGAATCTGAGAAAACTTTTCTTCTTTTTCCCTCTCAAACTCCTTCTGTCTAGAAGCACCCTGTCTACTGACTCTATGGGGAGTCTGAGTGATCCCCCCTTCTGGGGATGTCTGCACATCCAACAATGCCTATTTGCCAGGTCCCATGGGAGCACCTCCTTGGCGTGTGATCCATGAGCCAGCTCAAGGTGTGTGTCCATGCTGACTGGCAGCTGCTGCAGAGAGGAGCATCCTTTCCTGGATCCTCCAAAAAGAACTGAGATCTCCTATGCAGAAACAGATCTAACACCTGAATCCCCACATGATGCACTTTGAAATAATCCAACTCAACCCAGGTCTGAGCCACCAGAGTATCCTGGACAAATCAGCAGTAGATTCAGAAGCTCTAGAGCTTCAGAGAATGCATAGTGATTGCACCGAGATCTGTGGGTTCTTTTACTTTTAGGTATAATACATTGCATATTATTTACGTGTATACACGTTGTTTATATGCATATACATTATTTATAGGTAATAATATGCATGATGCATATTATTTTTTTATATATCTCTTGTATTTACTGTTATGAGTACTGTAATTACTACAGAGTTTGATGGAAATCCGGAATAGCAGTGTCTGCATCATTTTTAATTCAGCATCTGAAACAAGAGTCTTCAATCTCTAATTAAGTAAATGGAAGCTCACTGTGCCCTATTAGTAATTCCACAATGAACTCTACTAAATTGACAATCCTTGCCTATATCTCATCTTTAGCTTTATCAACATAATTTTTAATAGGTTATATATATTTTTCTTTGAGACAATTCCTTCTCACGCTTCAACCAAAGGATAGCAAAATAAGGCTTAAAATAACTCTTCAAGAAACCACAGCTGTTTGCCCTGTATACCTTAGTGTCAAGGTAACAGTTTTGGATCAGCTGTAAATGGCCCTTTACGGTATAAAAGGTGGAGATTTCTGATTTGATTTGTGTCAAGATGTGCATGGAGGACCAGAGGAAAGGATGATTGTTATATGACAAAATTTTTATTAGTTTTTGATTGCATTGAAACCAGCCTAATCACTAAATTTAAGAGATCAGCAAAAGGTTTGGAACAGCTATAGACCCATACAGCTAGAACAGATTTAGGGTGGGCATTGCACAATTGTAAGGTAGTATGAAAGGAAGTACCTATGTTTTGAACTGGGCTGAAGGTGAAGACACTAATATAAAAAATACGGTTTGTAAAAGTAGGCAAATTCACCCTCATAGATATGCTGCTACATGACAAGCCTTCAAAGCAGGGTCTCCAGATTTGACGTACAGAGCACCAGGGAGCTGGTAGAGGTCTGAAAAGAAGGGCAGGGAGGTGAGTTCGGTGCTATGTGGAAAAAAAAGCAGAGTAAGAATGTTTAGCATGAACTTCTGGAAAATGTACCACTTTAGCAGGATTAGAATAGCTAAATAAACGTTCAGCATAATCACAAGACCTGGATTCATTTCAGTGGTGATTTTATGATAGTATAAACAGGCTTCTGATGATGCACAAGCTAGCTTGGACAGAGTAGTCTATTACTACAAGTCACATTTGTCAATATTTGGATTATTCTTTTTAACCTGACCATATAATCAGGTGGTGAGTTGCTATGCATTTGCCTTAATAATCCCCAAAGAGCTGTGTGTGTTCTTAGCTGGCTGTAAAGCTTATGGATGAGTATATATTGCATCCAGTTTGTGCTGCAGTGTGACAAGAGATAGCTCCAGTAGTAGCTGTAGATACTCTCTGACTTGGAAAGCTCAGGCTTCTGAAAGAGCCTCCCTTCAGGTCTGCATGATGTACATCGGGGTACAGGTGGTGTGGAGTGGGGACCGGAGGCTTTAATTAGATGCAGGACGGATGCAGAAGGATACTTGACCTGGCGTGCCCTATTTTTCCCATTTTGAAAGCTGTTGTTTGTGTGGGGAATTGCAGCCTTCTATTTACACAGTGGAAATGGCTTTTCCATAAAAGCAAAAAGCAAACAAGGATCTCTCAGGGATAACTATGTGTCTTCACAGCAGAGATATGAGTAGGTGATGCAGGAAAAAAAGCAGTGAATGAAAAGACTCAGTCAGCTAGCAGAGCCTCTCATTGATTAGAAATAGTAGGATGATGATTGTCCAAGGAGTGCTGTGGGAATGCTTTTCAGAGTACAGAAGAGCTCTTGCTCCTCTGAAATGAGCTAATAGTAGGATCTCTTGGGGTTATTTAATTGGTGCAGACGTTACTATTAGGATTGCTTGGCAACCAGCATGTCTCTGCCCTTCACAGTTTGGTAAAACACTTTGTGACCAGAGACATGGGGGCAAGCCAGGAGAGAGGGAACTGAAGAACATAAATGCACAAACTTCCCATTTAAAAGGACTCAGTGTATTTTATGCTGTAAAGTGCTGGAGAATGAAGACTGGTTAATTCAGTAACTATAGTCCAGAATTGACCAAATCTGCTGCTACAGCTGCAGAATAAGCAATGCAGCATTTTCATTGCAGAACTCCGTCATTCCAACACGTCCAGCTCAATGTACAACCCTCTGGCTGAAGGATTTTCTTTGTCAGTCCCTAAATCCTTCCGTATAGGACAGTTGTAATGACTTTAATGTACGATTAGAAGTAAAAGGCTCCTAACCAATGATGTTTCACTTATGGTAAAAAATTTTCTTGTGGAAGGTAGTTCTCCTGGAGTTGGGTCTGACAAGCCATATAAAGAGCTTTAGTTAGGGGTGGAGCATTCGGGAAACAGTTTTCGTTTCCATTTTGGTAGAGAGAGCGAGCAAATAAGAATGCATTTGTGGAGAAAGGAACAGCTGCGATCAGCTGGGAATGTCTAGTGCTTGTGCAGATGGAAATATAAACTGGGGGATTATTTAGGTGGTGAAGAACTGTCCCACTGCTCAGAAATCAGGATTTTTTTCTCTTCTTGTTTTGGAGGAGCAACAGTTTTTTTCTCAGAAATTGCAAGAACAAGAATACAGGAGCAGGATACCCTGGAGTCTCAAAAATGCTTGTTCATGTGCCTGATCCACAAGCTTTTTGTCTGAATTAATTGGCAAGTATGGGGTATGGGCACAGGTTTTCCCTGAGGTTAGGCAAGTAAGTGTAATTGTATGTTTCTGTCTTGTAAAACTCATTCTGTAACTGGAGCTTATTCCCCAGTATCATCTGAGAATATTTTGCTTGTCAAAACACCCAGAAGTGCATTTTTATAAGTCAAGAACCTTCCTCACCCTACAACCTCATTCTCCTCTCATCTTCTCCCACCTGAGAGTTTGTGAAATGGTCTTGCAAGGAAAAAAATCTGTTAATTTAACAGTTTTTAAAACTCTCTCTAATGCAGCAATCATAATTACATCCAAATATCAAACATCCTGCAGTGCTGCAGTGGGTGAGGGGAAAAGAAAAATGAGTCAAACAGAAAAGATGTTTCATACAGCTCAAGTTAAGACAGTCACCTAACAGATCACAACCCCTAAGCACTTAAATGTTAATCAAGGAAGAGATGTTTCCAGGTTTCTGGAGTCAGAAAGCTTTAGGAAGTACCAGTGTTTATAGTGATTTCTGCTAACAAGAATAGTTTCCCTAGAATATTTCACCTGACATGAGCTTGAGATCATGTTCAAGTGTTCAAGGATCTAGCTCCAGAAAAAGCAGGTGCTGGAAAGAACTGATCTATGAAAGAACTTTGATGAAAATGTTAATGATGGGCTACATCAAATCAGTTAAAATTATTATGAAGATTACATGCAAGGGTTGCACAACTAGTGTAATTGTTATAAAGTGAAAATAGTTGTGTATTGTGATTTCCAGAATTTTTTTTGTGTGTTGGAGAAGAACCATCAGGAGTTCAGAATAAATCTCATTCAAACTTCAGAAGACAATTTGTAAGGAAGAAAACATTTTTCTGTGTGGGTAGGCTGGGACCTGAGCACAGACAGCTGAGCACGGAGGGGAGTTGAATATCAAGGAACAGCCCTTCTGTCAAAATGTAATTACTAACGAGGAACATATATAACACAGAGATGTGTTTAATTTATTTTCCTACTCTGAGCAGACTAGAACTAACCTTTAGCCTAATTTTCAACACCTGAGACAGTGTGATCCTTTGTGATCATTTCTATGAGGTTGAGGTGAAAAGCTCACTGCTTTTACTGCCTGTCATCCACGATAATTTTTCTCCAGTCCTCTTTCTTTCACATTTTTTCCACCCAAATTACACTAAAAATTCTAATGTATAAAGCAACATTGCTATATATCCTCTACCAGGATTTAGGAATAAGGTTTAATGCTTTATAAAGTGTATTAACATCACTAAAACCCTTCTAGCATTCTTCATATCCATTTCCTCTTTGATGTCTAGGTAAGGAGCAGTCTTTTTTCCTCATAAAGCACCGAGGCTGTGGGGTACGGCTGGAGTCTGCTGCAGAACTCCAAAGAGCCTGCAGTACAGGCCCTGATGCTGGCTGTAGGCATCACTCTCTTTAATTCCCGCTTTGGTGGTGCTCAGTTTTTATGGTTTGTTCCTTTTGTATTGAACAATGAGTTTCTGAAAATGCAGTCTTGCACATATAAATGCCTGTCCAAAGTTTAGGAATTAATACAAGGCCTTCTGCTGGCTTCCAAAACTTGAGTCAGTGGGATGGACATCTTCCTTACAGGAGTTTTGTTCTTTAATACTGCTATAAAAATAAAAAAATTGACACAGTGGAACTGTCACCAAGGCCTTAACAAGCCTTCTTCTCTGGGGAACAAGTCTCACTCCCTGCTATGAGAGGAACGTCTCCTTTCTGCATCGCACAAACCTGTCCCTTGCCTGCATCAGAGAAAAATTTGTGTTAGCCGTTCTGCCCAGAAAGCATTCCCAGCTTCTCAAATGTGTTGCTGAGCCTCTGTGCTAAGACCAGGAATGTTCTCACAAGGTTGGTGCCATAATGTTGTTACATTTCACCACCCTGTAGACACTGGTTTCCCATGACATGGAAGAGTCTGAGGGTTGCGAGAAGATGGACCAGTGTATCTGACTCTCTGTTCCTGAGGGACAGCCCCAGCCGACTTTTATGGACACCTCCCTATCAACAAAAGGGCATTTTGGCCCCAGATGGCGTTACACATCTGGATGAACAGTAGAGGGGTCAGTACTTATGGATGTTAAGGCTCTGAAGTGCTCTGCTGGGAAGTGTTCCTGCTATCCCACAGCAGCATTGCTCCTCCTGGGCAGTGCCAGGGAGGAGGAAGCTAGCC
>NW_010409187.1:58885-60431 GCF_000710305.1 Buceros rhinoceros silvestris
CCGCTGTCCCCCCGCGGGGCGGCGCGGGGGGGGAGTATTTTAGCCATAACCTCTGGGGACTCAATCACCTTGACTCCTCAGAAGACTTGCGGTGATGGAGGCCTCAGGGCCACCAGCTGCAGCCAACCACGGGAGGGACGTCTGCATCTGATACACTGCTGGAACTGTATGGCTGGGTTTGCTGATTCAGGGCACATGACTGCAGGCAAGTCTGAACCACCTCCAGGGGTAGTGGTCATACTAACTGATAGCAAAAAGTATGTGTGATGTGCCCAGAGGCATGTTGAGGGGCATGGAGCATGTGAATGTGCAGAGTCTCTCAACATCATTTTGGAGGCCTCCACTTGGTTGAAGAAGCCAAACTGCTGTTCTCTTGACTGTGTTGTTTATACAGAACAGTTCCCAAAAGACCCCTAAATTTGTCATCTCTAACACAGATAATTGGTTTGCTATGGAAGGACCCAGGAGCAACAATTTGCTTTCACATCTGAAGTTTGCTCTCTGGTGCTGACACCGGTTGTGTAACCTGATATGGATTCCGTCTTTTTATTCCAGCTGATAAATCTCAGGTTGCAGCCATTATGCTGTCAGGATGTCTGAGCAGATCCAACATTTCTGGTATGCTCTTCTAAATTATCGAGGACATGGATGATTGGGAAAACCAACTGAAATAAATATTGTGTCTTTTCCTAGCAGGTCAGAATGCTGCTTTGCCAGACCAAATGCCTCTCATGTTTGTTTGGCTAATAAATGATGGTTTCACTGTGTGAAACAAAATGTCCCCTTTCATGTCTTAAGATTAACAAAGCACGCCTCATTGTCAAATCTCTCTGTCTTTTTAAAATTTATTTATTAGCAGTCTACATGTTAACAAACATCAGACAAATTTAGGACTAGTTCTCAAAGAGAAGCCGATAACCAATGAACCTTTCTGGATGTAATTTGATTAACTGCCAAAACCCTCCCATGCTTCATGCTGTAACAGGCACTATGTTCATGATGAAAACTCTTTATCATCAGGAGACACATAAGAAGCTCAGATGTATAATTTCAATCAGCTTTTATTTCTGTATTATGGACAACATAGGCAGAAAATCCTCTAGGATCCTGCATCTGCTGTAATCTTTATGGTATTGCCTCTTCAAAGAGCCAGTGGCAGCTCAGTGGAGAAGGGCCAGGGGGAGAATAAGGTGTCCTTTGAGGGCCATGTGCGGGGTTCCTGTGGGCAAGCTACCCCTGGCTGCCCCCAGCCCATCTGGCTGCAGTGACATTGACGACCATGAACCAGTATTTCAGTGAGGCCCCTCTGTGGATTGGGCTAGACTGAAAGTGTCTGGCCATCGAGGTGGTGGTGGGTGCTTCATTTTGGTAAGCCATGTGGATGTGGACATGTGCTGCTACTTTCTGGGGTGGCAAGAGAAACCCCAGCTGGAGCAATATCTCCCCACTTCTGGCATGGATACACCAGTGCCTCCTTCCTTCCCTGCCTGGTGTTGCTCTCCTGGAGCCACTGCAGTCCTCTCCACAGCCTTGAGGGCATTCCCGC
>NW_010409187.1:60508-63936 GCF_000710305.1 Buceros rhinoceros silvestris
AGGTCTTTCCTGCATGCTGCTGAGGATCCTCTGATGTGGCCTGGGGTGGGGTGGTAACCGGGGTTTTGTGCTCCAAAGCACAGCCTCTTGCTGTTTTACTCAGCAGTGTGGAATAGTTCATGCATGCACTGCACAAACTTAGAGGAAATGCCTGTGCAAGATGTAGCTGGGTGTTTACAGATGGTAGAGGTGTTCAAGTGTTTGCATTGCGGGAGGTCGGACATTCTCTGGCTAGCTTCCAGACATTGATTTGAATATTACCTACTTCCCAGAAAGCTCTTTTGTAGTATACACGTGCAAGGGCTGGTCCGAGACCTCTGGATAATGGGGAAGCACTCTCAGCTACAAGTGGATGGTGGGCATGGTGACACAGGGTGAGAGGCCAGCAGTCTGACTGGCATGGGGCAGCCGGGTTGCTCCCAAGTTGAGCCAGAACCCTGCTCCTCAGAGGAGTGAGCATGCCAAGCATTTCAGTTTGTTTCTGCAGAAAGTTGGCTGCAGCCCTGGACTCCCTAGCAAGGCGAGTTGCCTGTTTATAGATGGTATTCCTTGAGGAGTCATTTTCCCAAAGTGAAGGGAGTAGAGCTGACAAATCGAGAGGAGAGGTTGAGGCAGGCTTTCCAGGGAGCTGTCCTAAGCACGTTGCTGGGGCAAACACCGCTGTTTGTTTCAGAGTTGTGCAGGGGAACTGTTCCTACTTGAAAATAGATCCTTGGAATTTGATGGCGCCTCATTAAGCAATATGGGAGACCAGGGAGTAGAGACATTGTGGTTGTGTTTTCATTTTGGAACCAAGTAATGCATAATGTCACTACTGGTCCTGTGCTGCTGCTGTTTGCCCTAATAGCATACTGATTTAATAATGTTAATGGCCTTCTACCTAAAATACGATTTACTGGGAATAAAGTCACTTTCTGGTCAGGATGTACATGGTTAGGCTATGTTTCAGCCACTGTACAAGAATGTATTGTGTTTGACCTCAACCGTGTTCTTAAAAGGGGTGTTCAGACTTTGCCTCTACAGATGAATTACATCCTCTCAGAATAATATAAAATGGTACAGTTAAAGCAACGTGTTTTGAAAGTTAATGACTTAAAAATGGAAGATCACAGTTCCTTCAAAGCAGTTTACGGTTCTGGTTATGCTTATGAAACATCCATGCAGGAGCAAAAGAGATATTCCTATGCCTTGATCACAGGCTAGGGAGACACCAATTTATCTTCCTACTTTTTTGACTTGTTGCTTGCAACAATTAGTCTGATAACATAAGGTTTCTCCATCAAATTGCAAAACACATTAATAATGTATTTCAATCACAAGGTATACACTCAAAATATGTCTGTAAGTTAGTTTTGCATTGAAGTGTCAAGCTTCCTGCAATTATGTACAGAAAGATAGTAAATCCAAAATCCCAGTAGTGCTGGGATTCGTCTCAGTAGAAATGACTTTGCTGGAGGACTCTGATGAGTCAAATTCAATACACAAAGTCCAAAACAATTTAAAATTCAATTCTGTGTGAATTGAAACATCCTATGTTAAAACACTTTACTCCCATTCCCTATGTATGTTTAGTACCTTCACAGTTTTAAGCTGTATGCTTTGATGTTTGCTGATGGAAAAAATCACATTTGTTCAACTACTTTTTAGGAAACATCTCCAGTTTTTGGAGTAAGGCAAATGGTTCAACATGATCCTCTGGTTTTCCCCAGAGCCTTCACTTGACACTGCTGTGAAGTGGGTATCTAGTAGCATTTTGATTGTCAGTACCAGTTGGCAGGCTCCTACTCCTATGTTTGCTGGCCTAACATTCCCTTCTTCAAAGCTACAACCAGCTATAGACTCTGTGGACGAGGAGGTGTGCTGCACTTCCATTTTGCTGTACTAGCCTGTCTGTCAGAAAGTCTCTGTAAGAGGCTCTAACCAATTCTGCAACTCCACTAGTCCTGGGACACTTGGGAGTTGTGTGTTGGAGGTCAAAGGGCTGAGAGGCTGCTGGGGTTGAGGTGACCAGTGCCTCAGGTGAATACTGTTTGGCTCAGGACTTTGTGTTGATGATGGTCACTATTCTTCCAGGTCCCTCCATGGGGAAGTTTTGGGTGTTAACAGGAGAACTGATGCCATCACATGAGCAAGGGATAACTCACAGTGGGTCTGAATCTTCGATATGAAGAAGTGCGTATCAGGAATTTTTCTGAAGCTACTTAACTGAACGAGTCCATTCCTGTTACCAGAAGTATAGCCACAGTTTAATGGAAACTTGCAAACTAAAGCTGTTACAACTATAGCAACAAATTCATCTTGAGGTAGAGCAAGCTGCCATGACTGCATCTGTAGGAAAAGAAATGTAGAGAAATATTTTATAGTGGTCCTACTGGTGATTAAATAATTGCTGTACTTACTTCAGCACACTGTAAAGGCAAGTAGTAAACAATGTCAAGATTTCTTAGGCTTACATTTGTAAGTTTTCAGTTCAACTGCAATATGCTATGTAATTTGTTTCAACAAAAATGGTTAAGTGAATCTCTGGTTGTTGCAAAGGAATGAAAAAAACTCAACTTTGTTGTTTATGGTCCACGTAGCTGTAAACCCTTAAATTATACAGACAAAACTGCTTAGCATAACCCTCACAATGTAGAAGCCTTTTGCAGACAGCATTTCTATGTTAAAAGTTATTATTATAGGTCCTTTAGTTGAAAACCCTGGAATTACTGGACCAGATTGTACAAATTTTACTTAAGAAATGCAGCCATTGACCACAGAAATGTGTAGGTAGCAGGAAGTCTAATGGAGTGAAAAAATGCAGAAATAAAATTTTTCTAAGAGTTTTTTAGATGGATTGGTCCACAGCAGATGATAACAGGATAGTTCGGTACGGAAAGTTCAGAGAGGAATCCTATTAAAGGTGGCTCACGTGTCTGAATTTGGCAATTTCTCACTGGATTTATTGCTGTCTCCCTAAGGGGGCCATGGCTGCTCTGCCTCTCCCTGTCACATCTTTCCCCCACCCCACGTTGTCCCTTGGCACTGCCCTGTTCAGGAGATGATGTGCTCTTGCTGTCAGTCTGGCCCTCCTTTGGCTTCCCCTTCTCTTCATGTTTGCCTTGTTGGCTGGAAGCCATTTTGCATTGCTCTGTCAGAAGATGACACTTTGCACTTCTGTAGGTGTCTCCATGCTAATCACTGATGTTTAGAAATGAGTCACTTCTAAATAAGATGCCTACAGTGTGATACTGTGCCAGTTGTGTGGGCTAGACACCTGATGGTGTCATTTATACATGCTCCTGCCTGATGCTCAGGATTCCATCAGAGAGAGACTGCTGGGTTTGGATGGGGCTGTTTGGTGAGCAATGTCATGGGAAACTCATGGATCCGTGTTACAGGCATGAAAGAAAGGGAGAAGAGGGTGAGGTTCAGGAAGGGCAGGAATG
>NW_010409187.1:64021-70540 GCF_000710305.1 Buceros rhinoceros silvestris
AGGAATGCCTGACCAGGGGCTGACTTTTATGGTGGCAATGCTGAGTTTTGTGATGAGAAGAGGGACAGATGTGTGATGTGCATCTGTGTGTTTTGTCCACACATGTATGCAATCTGAAGAGTGTTTCTTCTCTGAAGCCTTCCCTTCGCCTTCCTCTCTCTCATCACCCAAATCTCCTGTTTCACATTCCAAAGTCTGGAAATACTAGTGAATCTCTCTAGTGAGCTTGTGCAAGAAGGAACAAAAAAAGACAAATTCACAGTCTTGCCAAAGACAAAGCAAAACAAGTGCTTTAAGAAGAGGGTATGTCCTCAATGCAGATTCTTTCACTTGGGACTCTAGAGCAGAGTTCAAGCTAAGACCCTCTCAAGCATAGAAGGCTGCATGAAAGAAGGATCTATATAGCTGGTTCCTAGATCTTCGATAAGATGTATCATGCTTTACAAAATGCTTATTTTGTTCTATTGACTAGAAAGGGATCCTAAGTTTTCCCTGGCAATTCTGAAATCAACCATATTATGTAAGATTAATACAAAAGAGTCTGAAACTGGTGTAGATGGTCCATTGGCACTCGTATCTATTGTCTGAAATACAGCAGAATCAGTCAATTCTGGTTTAGCAAATGGAATCCTTACACCATATGTCTTGTCAAACGGATTGTTAACGCACTTAATGACTTAGCAGTTAACAGTAATAAAAACCAGATTCAATACTCCAGACATCAGCATAACCTTCTCCTAGGAATGGAAAAAGAATGTTTATCACTGAATATACAAAAATATTTTTCATTGAATATATGAAGTTATTTTTAATAAGGCTGGAACATTGCCAGTAGCTAGTTGAAGTGCATCTGAAATCCAGAATAAGTTGGATATCAACACCAATAGGAAATAACACACTTTAATGCCGTAATTGAAAAGCACCACTCACTAGTTATTTATATATCTCAAACTAATCAGTGCTTTACAAGCCTTTAGACATCAAGAAGTGTCTGGCTGAAGTGTCTGAGATTTGTGAGTTGCAAGCAACGGTGTGGTAATGTATTGCTCAATTTTACTGCCATGGTAGGTTAAAAATCTTCCCTGTGCTTGCATTTAGGACAGATTTTTTTTTTCTGTATGATTTTCTGTAAAATCCACTAAAATTCATAAAACTTGTTTCTTTCCATTTCCCCACAATAGCTTATGATTGGAGATATTACTTTTGCTGTCTTACCTTAATTTTTAGTTATAAAAATGAGAGCAATTAATCTGCTGTGATGAGGAATGGAAAGGAAGTACTCTCAGCATGAGGATGCAGGGAAAGAAGGGAAGGGAGAGCTCCTTTTGCTTTTTTAAATGGAGCACATTGTGACACCCTGAAACATGGCAGCATTATGCAGGGCAGGTAATGCCAGTGCACATTCAGTATGGAGCTGTAACAACTACATTCGCTATCTAAAAACCTTTCTGAAGTCTGTAACATACAGATGGGAGGTAGGTGTTACCTGTTGTGGGAAAATAATGGAAGATTGGCAAGGAGGATTGTAAGCAAGCTCAAGTGACTTACAGTTGAGGTGTAGCAAAACAATGTATCATACTAACCATTGTTTAGTCTTGTGTGTTTGACAAGTGGATCATCTGTGTTTAGATAACATGGGCCCGTGATAGAGCTAGAGGCACACTATTGAACATGCTTGAGATTCCTGCCCTGCTGCGGGGAAGATCTAAAAGCACAGTGGCAAACTGTGCCTGCGTGTATCCCCGGTACAGAGGCGAAAAGGGTAGGTTTGGTGATCCTTTAGCATGGACCGGGCTCCATGGTGCCTGCGTTTCCACTTGTGTGCCTCTGCCCGGATGCTGCTTCGGGGGTCCCCCTGAAGCTGGCAAGGTAATGAAAATAAATTTACTCTTTGCCTTTCATCCGTGGTTTTGTGGTTGATCCTGCATCCTTTCTGTGTCAGGACACACACCTGTGAAATGAAATGAAGATTTTTGGCTTTTCACATGATTTGTGATTTAACAAAGAAATCTGATTCAGTAGTAATATATTCTGTGATATTACTAAAAATAGATTTGTATCTCCATAGTCTGACACCTGACAATGTCTAGACAAACTTCTATGTTCTGATTATTTTTTTTTCATATAATGACTGGAATTTGATGCTTATACTGTATTAATTTTAAGCTAATTGTAACCTGTCATAGCTCAGCTGTATTTGCTTACTTGGTAGCTTCTTTATGATAAATACCATCATTTTTTATTGCTCCTAATAAAACCTTCACTTTCCACTTTTTATGATTCTGGGTGACTAGCTGTTTTTATCTGGGTCAAGAAGAGAAAGATGCTGAGAAAGTTTTGGAGTCTGAATTATTCTGGGGCCTTGGAGCAGGCAAAGGGAGGCCTTAGGCTGGCTCAGGCATCTACCAGGAGTGTAGCATGACTGGAAGGAAACGGGGCCATGGGACCAGCTCTCCTTAATATTCTACTTAACAGGATGGTAACTGGTGTGGTGCAGCTCATAGGACCGTTGCTAAAGGGATGAGGGAAAGGATGAGGAGGAGCAGGTCTAGTCCCTATCACTTCCTTCGACAACCCATCAGCATTCCGGATGTCAATGTTCTGCTTGTCTCCCATCTGCCAAAAACCAGTTGGGAGTTTGCTGGGAGATTACAGAGCAAAAATAGTTTGTTTCTTTCACTTGAATACAGCATACACTGTGGGAGCTGACGTTACATCATGTTTCTGCAAGTTGTGGAGGACCTGGAGGAGCATGCGTACTGGTGTACTTCTTGTCCCCATGGCCAAGATGCAAATTCAGTGTAGGCAAGGCAGTCTGGGCTAACACCAGCAGCCAACACTGTCACAGCACCTTAGAGTGGGAACTGAGTAGAACCAAACATCTCACTGAGCATTTTAAGCTAACTGCAACTCTAATCAGGGCTGGCTAGTGTTATTACCACAGACAGAAATCCAGCAGACCACATTTACTATAATAATCCTATAACAGCAGATGTGTGGCTTCCTGAGGCATAAAATTGCCATGAACTCCCAAACATTTTGGAAATGCTAAATAATAATCACATTCAGATACTCAAGCACCACTTGCACATTGGCATACTCCTCACTTTCTTCCTGGTGATTCCCAGGAGACAGATGTGAGAGGGATTATCATGTCAACCACACAACCACAGTCCAAGTTCTTAGACTTGACAAACAACTAATCCATAAGGCTTCCCAGTGGTTTCTGGCTGGGATTAATCTGCCCTAACTTAGGCACTCAGAGATGGCCTCCTTAAATGGGTCCTCTGCGTTTCTCTGCTGAGTACACGGATCAACAGCAATTCCTCCCCATGTTCACAGGGACCTGTCCCAGTTCCTCATCCCTCTGACACAGCTCCCTTTGGTCTTATCTGGGCCTAGGTAACCTATTATGCCTTCAAAATGATACTGTACATGGTTCAAAATGGTGTAGGGCAGAAAAAGAGGCTCTTCACCCAGACCAAAGATATTCTCTCCACAGAAAACCTAGGGAGGTGGAGAATTCTTGGAGAGGTCAGGCAGCCTAGACTGCATCAGTGTAGTGCAGTTCTGGAAAGTGCTCAGGGAATGTTTCTTCATTATCTCAGACTCCAATTCAGCATTACAACTCTTGCTGTGTGCGTGAGGTTGGACACAGGAGTAGCTGAGATGAAGGACATGGGTCCTATCTAGCTTCAGTTCACTGCCTGAAACTCTTTCCGGAATAAAACATGACAGGATCATTGTCTATGTCTGCACTTGGTCTTATTACAGCTACTGCTGTAAAACTGCAAGCAGCAAAGTGAGTCTTTCTTTAGATGGTGGCAGCCTGCTTGGTTTTGCAAGCCTGGATAGCTTCTTCGGGCTTTTTCCATTCAGAGAGTTTTAGCCTCAGGATCCCACCACTCCCTCAGTGGTCTGCAGTCTCATTTTCCTTCTGTCCCCTGGTACTGTCCATGGACAGAGGGATTTCCCAAAGGCCCCACAGAGTATCTGTTGTTTGTTGCATGTCTGTGTCCTGGCTGAGGATGTGACTGAACTCTTGGTGGCAGCCTCAGGACACTGCTGCTCTTGGTCATGGGCTCAGGGCACTAGCCACAACCTTGCCTAGTTAGTAGAGAGGTCTCCATTTATACCAAAGTAGTACAGTAAGTAGAGTCTTAATCGCACAAGCAAAACTTTCATGAAAGATGCTTACCTTAGAGCCTGAGTAGGCCCATTACTCCTAGGTGTAGTTGGGAATGCAGGAGGCACTATCTGAGAGAGATATCTCTGAGAAGACATTTTGCTAATTGATTGCCATGCTGTTATTTGGTTTGATTAAATTAAATGGTTTGGTGCTGAGATGATTGAGCCACGTAAGTGGAGAGTAAGAGGTCAGCTGTGGTGAACACTGAAAGAAGAGTGTGTATGTAGCCCAGGATCATGTATGAGAAGTCACAGCAACATTCAAGGGAGGAAGCAGGTGTGGAGACTCACGGATTAGCTGAGGGAGGTCAAGTCAGTGAGTGGGGCAGACGCTTAGTAAAGGGTTTGGAATGACCTGCATTGGGCTAACTATCTCCATTCAAAATGACAGCTTCCACTCTGCTACAATACTGAACTCAAAAATATCTCTGTTTAATTTCATGCCCTGGTTCCATTACTGACAGCTTTATGAGAACACTGCTTTCTCCCTTGAATCAACTTCAATATTTCTTGAGTGATTTAGGGAAGTGGTCAGTGTTCCAATGATAGTTCATACTTCTACAAGCAGTGCGACGATTGTGCAATGGCATCTGTTTTTAAACCGCATTTCTCGTACATTTTTGAGGAAAGCAGCATTCTGCAGCTAACTGCCTCTGTCAGAAACACTTTGGTATTGTTAGCTGCAGTAATTCCTAGGTAACCTAGGTGATTTATACACAGTTTGTCAACCTACTGGATTTGCCCAAGGCGAAAACATTAAAGAAGGCACCTTTGAGAATGCAGTTTTACAACTGGTCTGACTTCATCTAAGACTGCTCGGCTCCCCTAAGTGACAGATCCTTGTCTAGAAGTGTTGGGGAGGGTGAAGCTGCCCATTTTGATGGCAGACTAGTTCAAGACAGGGTACAGTTTCATCATTTCCCTAAGCTTAACTGCACAGATGAGAACAGACTTACCTTCTTTGGCTTCATTTATCCCATCATTCATAGTCCAAGCATGAGAGGATTTCTTTGTCATTGTGCTCTACGGACATAAAAATAATGTGCATAATTTTTTCCTCTTCTTTTTATTTTCCAGGACTTCAAGTAGAATTTCACTTTGTAACAATGAGCATGCTAGATGTAATAGTTTGATAGTTTTCTGCCTTGTTCTGTATCCCAAAGGTTCTTGTCTGATCAAAATTCTGCATGAAACAAGCATTCCTTTATGTGTGTACTATTTATCACACATGATGGAGTTCCTCTTTAATTAGGTGCACTAGTTATGTCACTTAATATATTTTAGCCATTCTCTGTTTTCCCTCTGAGAGCAGTTTTTACTTTTATCTTGTGCATGAGAAATCCTATGCGAGGTATTACAGCTATGTGATGAGAAGAGACTGTGTGATCATATGGACTTTGTTACATTTTATGTGTCAATTAGATTTAAGTCCTTTTTTGGGTTTTGTTCGGTTTGGTTTTTAACATCTCAACATTTTACACTTCAGAATTCAAAATACTGGAACTGTAGCTAAGAGCAAAATAGGCCAGCCAAAACTTTCTGGTTGCAGATGTCTATTTTTGACTTAATGGAAGCAAAAGTGCTTAACGTTTGTCTACATTGCGTACAGATGAAGGCTTACATGATTGCCTTTTTTTACTTTCTTATAAAAGTTATTCTTGTAAATGTATTTTGTATATTGATTTTCTATACTGTTTATTTTTCCCCAAACTGCACTGATTTCCCACTGTTTTTCTGAAAGAACTGGCGACAGCCACTGCTACAGCAGCAGAGGAGACCAAAATGATACGTTAGCTATTGCAAAATCTTGACGAGGAGAGTTTTTGTATTTTATAAGGCATGATTAAATTTATTGTGACTCATTTTCAGCCTGAAGCTTTTTAACCAGACTGATGTGAATGCTTTCAGTCTTTCTCCTTGTAGGACAAAACAGCATCTCTAGCAAGTGTGATATGGGATATCTGGAACCATCATCATGCCACTGCAGAACACCTTCTGTGTTAAACAAGAGCTGTTTCACTACATTGTCCCAAACCCAAGTTAAAGCCTTGTTGTGAGGGCAAAGCCCAATTATAAATAAACTCCATATTTTAGTAGGAAGTTGGAACTGCAAGGAAAAGTTAATTTTTGTTAATCTTTTTTTTTTCTTCATGGGGATCCTGCTAATCTAACTCCAAGCATTTCAATAAAACAAGCATTAAGAGAAGATTTTGGATCTGAGCTAGTTAGTCAGGGTTAGTAAGTAAGTGTCCATACAGGGTCAATCCATATAAGCCTGAACGACATCTCTAGGTGAAGAGCATTTCCCTCCTAGTTTAGCATTTTCCTGCT
>NW_010409187.1:70638-86286 GCF_000710305.1 Buceros rhinoceros silvestris
CTGCTGATGAAGAACTGAGGATTTTTTTCAAACTACTTACCCATGGTAATCCCAAGAATCTAACAAATGACGAAAACAAGGAATGCCTGTGTTCTGTTTCCAGTCATGCCTAAATTTAGAGATTATATGGTTGTTTCTAAAGCTTGCTTTAATATTATCCACAGAGGTGCACAATTAAACAACTGAGGTTGTTCCCAATGTCCCAAAGTTTTTTCCTCCATAGACTACCATGGTTATCTGGAAGACTTAAATGTTGAGCCATCATGACCTGCTTGAGCTGTGTGAACCCTTAGCTGTTGGCTCTGTGCACCAGTGACTGGAAGAGCAGTTATTACATGCATTGCCAATGGGTACAAATTAT
Source organism: Buceros rhinoceros silvestris (assembly GCF_000710305.1). Taxonomy (NCBI): domain Eukaryota; kingdom Metazoa; phylum Chordata; class Aves; order Bucerotiformes; family Bucerotidae; genus Buceros; species Buceros rhinoceros. The sequence goes on from NW_010409187.1 coordinate 71,000, forward strand.
TTGCCAGACACTGGAGTAGACAGGGAAATCAGCAAAAAGGTTATGAACCAGAGGGAGTATCTCATGTATTCGGCCTGAGAGGAAGCCTAGATGCATGCAGGCTGAGTCTGTACTCCTCTGGGTACCATTCTTAACTTCAAAAAAAAAAAAGCTTGTGCATCTTCTGATAGCCACCAGAGCTTATAAACTGTCTGTTATATGGATGGGGTTCTAAGACTATGGCTGTCCAAATATATGCCAAGATGTAGTCTCTTGGCACTATCCACTTTGCTTGAATTACAGGTCTTTGGGATGATGACATCTCTTTTACTCATGCTACGTGTATTCTTTCTCTTACATAATAAATGCGTACACATTGTCCACAGTATGCCTGCTTTTCTGACCTGCAACATGAAATAACACAATTTTTATACTATGAATAGTTTATGTTTTACAGCACATGCACATAATGAGCTGTAGTTTTACACCTGAATGAGTTTTGGCGTTAGAAGTAAAGGCCTCTCAAGCTGAGCGACCTAGTACAGCAGGATGTGCACTCTTGACAATATAGTAAAGAATTTCAGTCCTGCAAAGACATTAGTATCTGGTGCAACAAGGATTATTTAGGCTTGAGTTCACTTAAATTCCTTTCCTGAGGGTGTATCAAGGGAATAAATTGAATGATTCACTGGTACGCAACTATCAATAAGTACCGGCAGGAAAACACAACGGTGGTCGGAAGGACATACAAAAGACCCTTTTAAGGAATGTAAGCCACTGAGTGAGAGAATATAATTCAATAAACAGCCAGCTTTAAATTGATACTGATTTCCAAGTGAAAGATAATCTAGAGCTGCTAGAATAAATGACAAGTCTCAGCTTTAATTCACAGTAATGTATTCGTAGTAACATACCTGGTATAAGCATTCACACAACCTAGAACTGCTGTGTTGTGAAACTGAGTTTTATTAGGAAATGTATTAGATTAAAAAGGGAAAAGACCCTGTTCTTCCTGAAACTATAGGCCTTCTCTCTAAAGGGACACATCTCCAAATTTAAGGTCTTGCAGTCAGTTACTGGATCCCATCTCTTGTTGCAGACATCTCTGGCCGTGCTGTAGACGATATACTTCTACCAGCAGCACGCTGTCCCTCATGGCCATGTTTTGCCAAGTGCGTTATGCCTGGGTTACTGGCCACTATATTAAATCGTAGCTGACAGTGTACAGAACTCCTAGCCTGGAGGCTCAAAAGGATGTAGCTATTTGTTTGTTATGTAGACTTTCTGACCCAGCTGTTGGAAGAAAGAATGATTCTTATTGCTTCTAAACGTATCTTGCCAGACTCTCACCAAAAGAGAAAAAAGTCTCTTATAATGCTTTTGCATGCCCATGATTATGGTTATCTTTGGACACACCATTCAGTTTTCTTCTAGAACCCAGAACCTGACCTCTTGATACATCTAAAAGAGATAGGATTATCATTTTCCTCTATGAAATCAGTGCAGCATTGCAACTTCTTTAAATGGCTTCTAGGAGGAAGCCTCCACACCAGCAACCCCCTTTCTCTGTTGTTTTGTAGCACTGATTTATTTTTCAGCTCCTGCTGCTATTCAGGTTTTGAGAGATTGCTGCAACAGACACAGCTGAACTGCCTCCAGAGTTCTGAGCACCTTCCTTTGGATCATCCTAGTTCTCTCTTCCTGAGCACACCTTGAGTTCAACCAAAACCATTCTTGACCAGTTGCTTCCAGCAAGGTGGGAAGGGGAAAATAACTTTTCACCACACTCTTCTGTAATAGCACTGCATCCTTGTAGGACTCTTCTTCCTAATGCAGCATCCCTTGCACACTGTCTTGGCCTTCTCTTGCCTCCACGAACCAGCCAACAGATTTTCAGGGGTATCCTCCTTCAGCGGTCAGGCTGCGTCTGCAGCCATTATTGCAGTAACACGGTCCTGGCATCAAATTTTCCACAGAGTAGGAAGGGAGATGCATGGAATCTAGCAAAAGAGGCTCCTTCATTGACACGTGACCATGTCGCTTGAACAGCAAGGAAAATACTTGCACTCTTTCTTTTTGAGAATATGCCTTTTCTCATTCAGTTTGGCGAGGTTCCCCTTAAATAGTTGTTGGTTTATCATTAACATATTTAGTCTTGAAGATCCTTTCTGATGACATACTGAATTCTGACAAATATCGACTCTGGAGCAACCCAATGGGATTAGGGTTTGTTTGGTTCTCAGATCTGGAGGCAAATGGCTGAGCCTAGAGCTTAAGCTAAGCGAATGCCACCTGGGTAAAGACTGTGTTTGAATCAGCTAGAACTGAATTACCTGAACACTGGGGGATCACTGCAGATGTTGCACCTATTTTAATCTTGGTTGGTGAAAGAACATGCTTACCCTTGAAGACAAGGTTTTTCCATAATATACAAGCAGTGCCATGCAAAAACCATTACAGGGAATCTCATTGGAGAAAGCAAAACTCCAGACAGCAAAACTCACCTGTCAGTAACAGGTGATACCTGTGCATAGCACTGAGGGACTGAAAGTACTCCTGCAGTGCCTCATGGCTTGGCTTGGATCTCAACAAGATAAACATTCATGCTATTTATTGCTGCATACTTGATACGACAAAATGCTGCTGAAATGCAAAAGGGAAGAATTACTGGCTAGACAGAGAGTAAAGTGGAATAATATGTCTGGCTCTTCAAGGTCAGCTGGCAGAGAGCAATTCAACTATGGCTGAGGAGAATATCAAAGATGTTTTTGACATCTACGTGGGATGTAGAACTGATTGGTTTTCCTGCTGCCTTATTTGGGGAGCAGGGTTTGATTTAAATGACTTCTTACAATAACCATTTACTGAGCAGTCAGAAGCTGTGGCATTCACCAGTAAATCTATTGTGAAGCTGAACATTGTTGCCATGTACAGGTAAAAGGGAAAAGTAAATTGAGAGGGTGAAGGTAAATGTTCTGGGGCATTAGGCATCATTAAAAGCGAAAGGTGCTTGTTGACTCTATGCTTAGCACTTGTGCAGGTACCATGTTTTCCATCTTTTACTCAGAGGACCCTTAAGGATATCTGACATGGTTCTGCCTGTCAAGGAAGGTATAAAGGTCTCTGAAAACTGACTTGCTCAGTTTTCAAAATGTGCTGGGAAGGGGATATGCTTACTCCAGTGTAGTCAGTTTTGTGTCCACAGTGGTGGTCACTAGAACGAGAGGGTTTAAAAGCTCAATCTTTTACAAAGCTGTGCCATGCAACGTCCTGTCCATATCTGGTCTACCCAGGACATGTAAAAGAGAGCTCATGTGATATATCATGGTTCAAGCTTTCCCTTTGATATCCCCCCCGCCTGGGGAGGCCTTGGTTTATGTTTACATTAGAACAGAGGAGTAGGATCATTCATGTTTATCAGGACAGGTCTGGGATCGGGAGTGGGTTAATTGCCATTGTTGACCCTACTGCTACCACCTCCAACAGCAGAGTTCAAGTTAGCACCAGAGTGGTCATTACTTCACAAAGCAGGACATTACGGTGTGGTTACTGGATAACTGTTACAACCAACATGACTAATCTTCCACATTGCATCTTTCACATATGCAGCTGGAGCTTTGTGCCTTTCTAGGAGGGAGTCTTGTAGGATGTTAAGGCTACTTTTACAAGCCTAAATCAGATTTGTGTGTCTGCCTGTGATCACCATAGTTTCATCTATTTCCTTTGATGAAGATAAAGCCTGTGTCCACTGGGAAGGGTTCACACATTTTTGAACGCTGAAGTCCTAAAACCTAGCAACGGCTTTACAATAAGTTTAGCTACACTTATGTCCATCTATTCTGAGGCTTTTGTGCATTTTTCTTAAATTCCATACCCTTTCAGCAGAAACACTGAAAGCATTGCCCCTGCTCCCTCCAAATTATTCATGTTTTAAGCTGATCTTACCTTCTGAACCTTCCTTTTACTGATAATTGAAGCACTTCAGCTGGGAGTTTACTCTGTAGCTCTCACCTCCACTACTTCCCATCTCAAATGTCCTCTTCATAGAATCACAGAATCACTGAATCATAAAATTACAGTACCATTTAGGTGGGAAAAGATATTTAAGATCATCAAATCCAACCGTTAGCTGTTAACTGCCAAGTCCACCACTTAATCATGTTACCAAGCACCATATCTACACATCTTTTAAATACCTGCAGGGATGGTGACTCAATCACTAAGTAGAATATGTCACTTACATACATAAATGTCATCTGTACATCAAAAATTCTTGTCTACTGAAATGATGAATGCCTTAAAAACTGGACAGCAGGTAAGGCAGCTGACATAAGCATATTCCAATGTTCCTTCTAGTCCCTCTCACATCCACTCCAGAACCGTTCTATGTAGCACCAGTTCAGGAACAACTGAACATCTGGCTGTTGATAAACTGCATGACTCGTGACTAAACTCATACTTCTCTTCATTTTGGTTATTTGGGTACTGCTATGCATAAACAGTTGCGGGACAATGATCACATGCTTCAGATTCAGTGTTGGGGTTTTTTTTTCCCCTCTCTGATTTTTATATCTTCACTGCAACTTTCAGGATTTCCCTCCCACTCCCAGAAGATTCCCAGAGGCTTTTGAGGAGGCACCCAGCTAGTGAAGAGAGAAGGGGGAATAGACAAAGAACACATTCATTCATGGGATTAGATTAGAACAGATATTAAGGATAGGACTAGCTAAGGGGAAATGAGGGCTGTAGGTGGATGGGTGTGGAGATAAAAAAGAGGGTACAGGAAAGAGCTTGTGGGGAGCATCTTATCCCTGGGAGCTCTAGTGAAAAGGCCAAAAGGTGCCCTCACTGCAGGTATCCCCAGAGGCCAAACCTACTACAAGGTATTGCAGCAGTGAAGGTAGGACTCTGTATGAGATAGTCTGCTGGGTCCAGGTGCTCACAGAAGTTTGAAGAGTTTTTGCATGATGGACTACTGAGGTGTGATCTGCAGCTCCACGAAGGAAAAGTGATAGGAACAAAGCTCAGAAAAGATGAGTGCTCTGCATTCTCTTCCTTTTACTTCAATTAATCTGCCACGTGGCAGGAGGGATCCGGTCCAGCCACCACAGAGTTCTTCATAAATGCAGTGTCTGCTCTTGGTTGCCAGCTCCTCCATCCACCTGGGAGGCTCTGCCTCCCTCTCACACAGTGGTGAATGTGGCCTGCAATTTCTTTCTTGCCACAGCCTGCAGGACCCATCCATTCTACTGAGATCTTGAGGACTTAAAGTCTTTCCACACCCCGGTGCTCAGTTCCTGATCTGAATGCACTCCAGGCTCTTGGGTCCCTGGACTGACCTGGAAGGGGCTGAGTTCCCACAAAACCAGAGGGAGAGTCCAAGCACCTTGTCACTTGCCCTGCCCAGCAAGCTGCCATCCAGGTGGTGCAGGCAGTGGCTAGATGAAGAGGTAGTGGCTGGAGATGGAGGTACTTGGTGATATCCTAACATTGTTTATCTAGTCCCAGTTTTCATATCCCACACTGGTTATTTTTTAATGTTGTGCATTTGCTACCTCTTACTCTGAACACATTGTTCCCTTGCTAATTACAAAGTTTATACACAGTTTTGTCCAATTTCATAATTTCCAGTTTAAATGTCTATGGGGTTTAAGTCATTTCAAAGCAGCACAGGGAAGGTGCTGTTCCTGACCCAGCTGCACGTGCCCAGCACACATTCTCATTAGCATTCATAAAAACACACTCAATCAACATGCAAATAATTTGGCTAAAATCAAATCTGGGGGAAAATATATCCTTTGCTGTTTCAGTTGAACGACCTGTTGCCTTCTGGAGTCTGGCACGAACTGAGTAACAAGTTGTGCTTCCAAAAAGGATTTAAAACTAAAACTCTGAGGAATCAAAGGGGAGGTTCTGACATGGATAAGTGGTTTGTTAAAATTAAGAAATGGAGATTTGGATTAAGTGGTCAATTTTCACAGTAAGTCATTATTCCAGGCCTTTTTTGTCTCAGATATTCACAGTGATGTGGAAAAAAGTGTAAGTAGTGAGGTAGCAAAGGCCTCTGAAGGCGTTATACAGGACAGCCATTACACAGGGATGGGCTAAATGTGAGGAATTACAGAAAAGCGTTGTGAGATTGAATGACTGAGTGATAGAAAGGCAGATGAAATTCAGTACAGATGCACACAGCAAAAAAAAACAGTCGTGAACTTGCATACATGGTTGCCACTAACTGGAACAAGGTTTTGGCTTTACAATGATCCTGGAGAAGTATTAGATGACCTATTAGGTATCCAGATCAGTCAAAAAACATTTGAATGTTAGGACTAATTAGAAAAAAAGAACAGAAAAAACCAGCTGCTCCACTGTACATTGATGGTGAGATTTTATTTGAAATGCTGTTACGTTTCTGTTTTCCATTTCAAAATTCATGATACAAATGGAAAAATGTAGAGATAGGCCAATGATCAAAATACGGAATATATTCTGTGTAAGGAATGACAAAATTGACTGGAAAAGACCATTCAATCATGACTTGCATTGGAGAAACATTCCATCAGTGTCTGTTTTGTATGAAAATTAAAGGCACTGGGAGAAACTAGTCAGTGGTAGGTCCAATACAAAATAGAATCCTGTGTTTTGGTTCTTCCAACATATCAAGTGGCAGGTGCCTGCAGTTCAAATTTACAGAGTTCAAATAGCAACTGGACAAAACTCACTGAAGAAGAACCACTGACAGCCATTATAAATGCATTACTCCGCTCTGGGTGAGCAAGTCCTTCTTCCTCAGACTGCTGGAGGGTGGGAAAATGTTTGGAAAGTACAATCACGTGGTTTTGATCTTCTTTGGGTGTTGGCATCTGGCAGTGATAGGGCAGAGACTCAGACGGTGTCCTGATCTGACCAGTAGAGCCACCCTGACATTAGCTTTTTTCTGCAAAAGGGGACTCTGAGTGGAGCAGAGAGGACTTGCTCCACTAGAGTGCAGGACAAGCTGTGAAAAAGGAAACTGGCCATCTGGCTTTGAGGAATGGCTTCTCTGAGGCCCTTTGGACACCCAGTGTAGGAGGGGTTGATCTGGAATGAAAATGGAAAGATAGCTCCCATCTTTCCACAGAACAATTACACATTACAAAATAAAAAATTAAAACAGAGTGAGCTGCCACAAAATATCTCTGTTAACTGGAATGACTTTTTGTTCTCTTTCTGAGTTTAAGTGAAAGATACAGTACTTAAGTCATGACAGCAATCTAAGTTCTTTTAGCATGGGAGAAGTCTCCACTTCATAAGCTGCTTGTGCAAAAGACAATCTGTTTTGTTAATATTAGGCCATTTATCATTACAAGTGCTGTGAAGAGGAATTAAAAAAAAACACTTAGAATTTTAACAATGTGAAAAGGAAGAACAGAATTGTGGAGAACGATGAATGTTCAGAACATCATGTATTTGCAGAGCTACAACAAGTTATTTTATGTAGTTTCTATTTAAGGTGCTTGCAAGCTTCACTTAAATTTCTTCAGTGTCTGAGTTTCATACAACGGAAATGGCAAATAGTTGCTGGGGAAAATATCATCACAGAATGTGCTTCTAGCCAAATGCTACCCAGCCTTGTAAGCAGAGAAGGGACCTGAAAACAGGAGCAAAGGCCAACAAGCCTGAAAGGTAAGAGAAAAGTCAATCTCTCTGTCCCTAAACTACTACCAGAAAATCTCCTGTCAGTATTAGAGTTGGGGCTTCCAGATTTTTGGAAAAAAGCCTGACATTAGGTATGGTAATCAATACTTCTTCCAGCCTGTGTACTGCTTCTGTGTCTAACCTGGAGAGAACAGGTGGGAAAACCTGTGACACGTTCATAGTAAGTAAAGAGAAACTGCAACTGGCCTGTCCAACATAGCAGCTGCAGATGAAAGTATTTACCTTTCTTTGTGAACTAGAGCACACATAAGCATGTTCCATCCTATCCTGAACAGTACAGCACACACTTCCCGCATGAAGTATCTGCGGTAAGGGGACAATGACCTGTTGCCTTTAATACTTAGGATTTTTACAGTCAGTACAAGGAACTGGGGGAAGATTTGGTAGGATAAACGGGCAGACTAATGCAGATGTCTGAGATATTTTAGCCTATTTTCATAATAAGCCTTACAATCTGTGCAGATGGTTACCAGGGTCCTGTAGACTGTTGATCCACAAGAACTCCTGTTGTATTTTCACACAAGAGAGGAAGTGATATGTGGGTAGACTTGGCATGATAGGTGAACCTACTGTCCTTCTAAATGAGCTGCACGTGTTAGCAGTTATACAAACGAATCAGAAGCCTTTAGGCAGAAAGAGAGCTCTTGAGATCATCTGGTCCAACTCACCTGGTCAAGCAGGGTCACCTAGAGCAGGTTGTCCATGACTGTGTCCAGTCAGGTTTTGAACCTCGTCAAGGATGATGACTCCATAACCTCTCTGGATAACCTGTTGGAGCACACTTACAGTAAAAAGTGTTTTCTTGTCTTTAGAACACCCCCAGGTTGCAGCTCGTGGTGCCATGTCACGGGTTTCCTTGTTTTGTGTGTGTTTTGCTGCAGCTCATTTGTTTTGTATCCAGTTGTGAAGGTGTTTCTAATATAAACACTTATGACTGAGCTATATTTAGCTTTGGCATGCTTCCTTCTGCAATAAGTCAGTGGGTAACTGCTGTGCTGGCAGACAACACAGGGAGGGGGCGGATCTTGAGAAAAGGCTCTCCAGGTTTTTATGGCAGGTAGAGAGCTTACCACCTCATTTCCAAACTTCTCTCTAATCATTTGCCTGGAGATTTTAACATTTATCTACATCACATATGTGTATATATATATATATGATATTTTCAGTAGGAAATTACTTTCCCTCAGAAAAAAATTGAGTGAGTAAATCATGCTTGGTTTTGGTTTACTTCCCTGTTGAAAATACTCTACAGAGAAGTGAGAGCTGTATCACAGAAGTGAGTAGTGATATAAATCGGTATCCTGCTTGCTTAGTTTCCTCGTGTTGGTAACAGAAGACCATGCATGTAATTGCACCCACAGCAAAGCCAAGGCAGTACTACCTGGCATAGTGATGTAACTTGTTGCTTAGGCTCAAATTATGTCATACCATGGCAAAACAGTCTTCCTGTTTTGCCCTGAGTGTAGAAATCTGCTGTCATTTGTGGTGTGTTGTGCATGTTCACACTCATAAAAAGCCCTTTCTTGTGAACTTGGCATTTTATACCTTTGGAATATACAGAGAAATTCAGCCATGATGTGCTGCTTTTGTTTCTACCACTGACAGCTTAGTACAGGAAGGTACCCGAGCAGGTCCGTTCCTCTGAAATGCCAGGTCAAATTCAAGCAGAAAAGTCTCTGAGAAGTAAAGCTGTAATTGTTTCTTCCAAAGACTTTGTCTCATAATTTTCTCACCCACCTTTCTGAACTCCCACATCAGCACCATCAGCCTTGGAACAACAACATACCTTTCTCTTGAGTCACTCTACACTGGCAAAATTTAGAGCACTCAGTAATGTTTTACTTCAGATGAAAAAATTGTCCTTCATGCCAGAAGTGTGGTATCAAATTTACCATCTACAAAAAAAATGTTGAGAATATGTATTGTCCTTTGGTTTGAAGGTCATGTGGGAGCAAAATGGGTTTAATGACTCATTTATATCTTAGAAGGTGCAATTACCTGTTCTCAAATATTCTGATGCAAATATAAAAATTAACTGTAATCTGCTGCAAGTTTTGAAAGGATGGTGCAGATTTACTGAAGGGTATGAGAGATCTTTGCCTGTTTGTTGTGTCATGAAGTGGAAAGAGTACATAAAATTCAAACAGGTTTCCTACATATGTGAAAGAAAACTAGAAATACTGCAAGGCAGCAGTATAGTACAAGTGTCCAGGGTGTTTTTTTTTTTCTTTTGATGTCTGGATAAACAAGTAGAACTTTCAGGTTTGACAGGCACCAATACTGAATACGGTATGAACTGAATATTTTAACAAAATCTTGAATAAATGAGGACAGGAATGGACCAGCATTTCTAGAGTTTCTTCTAAAGCTTGGTAAACTTGCTTCTATCATCTTTGATCACACAGAAAATTCAGTGCAAGATCCTCCAAAAGTAGACAAGGAGATGTGTGAGGTGGAAGGGGAGAACACAGTCCCATTCACTGGACTAGGTTGGTTCTGGAGCTACAGGTGATAACTCTGCACGTGAACCTTGATTTCACTGAAGGAAGTGAGTAAGATCATGAGAGGCATGAGCAAGAGCCGAACCCTTGGCTCCAACCAAATCAGCTGAAAAGACCTCTTCCATACCAACCCTGGTGGCAAATGGGTAGTGTGGCTGGTGAACCCTTAGCTGGCTGCAGGCAGAGCCCCAAGTGACATGGAGGAGTCTTATTGCACCCAGGACCCAGCTGTTTCTGCAAGACAGAAGTTAGGAGCATTTGAAAGAATGTGTGGGTTTACTGCTCCTGTTACTCTTCTCCATTGCCCTTCCACCCCATGAGGAGTTTCTCTGAGAGATCTCCTGGTGCTGCACGCTGTCTGCAGAGACACTTCCCACCTTTGGAGGGGCTCCTGGGGGTGCAAAAATCTCCATCTCCAGGTGCATAGGAGACCAGGCATTTTGTGAGATGCCTTTTACTGAGGCTTCCAGCAGATTCTTTGTGCCTGTGATTTAAACAAGTCTTGTGCCTAAAATTCAAAGCTGCGAGATTTTTTTCTTCTGGCAATGGTGCTAGTCACAGCTTAAGCCTCATTTTTCTTTAGGACAAGTGTGAGAACCAGCCCTTGTGCATGCTATCTCTAAACAAACAAGTGATGGATTTAAACTTCTGTTTATCATTTGTTTCCTGGGTCCCAGCAAACAGTTCAGGAAAATTGTTATTAGTACCTGACAGCAGAACAGGCAAAAGATGATAAAAAATGTTTCTATAAATACATTAGCAACAAAAGGGGGGTTAAGGAGAATCTCTATCCTTTATTGGATGCAGGGAGAAACACAAAGGATGAGGAAAAAGCTGAAGGTACTTAATGCCTTCTTAGGCTTGTTCTCTGGGTTCCTAGCCACCTGGGCGGGAAGACAGGGATGGGGAGCAGAATGAAGGACCCATAATCCAAGGGGAGATTATTAGTGAGCTGCTGCACCACTTAGACACACACAAGTCTGTGGGGCTGGATGGGTTCCACCCACAGGTACTGAGGGACCTGGCTCACCAAACCACTTTCCATAATTTATCAGCAGTCGTGGCTCACCAGGGTGATCCCAGTTGTCTGAAGGAATGTGATGCTTATCTACAAAAAGAGCCAGAAGGAGGATCCGGGAACTACAGGCCCATCAGTCAGACCTTGATGCTGGGAAAGGGTATGGGGCAGATAATCCTGAGTGCCATCACGTGACATGTAGAGGACAACCAGGTAATCAAGCCCAGTCAGCATGGGTTTATGAAAGGCAGGTCTTGCTTGAACTAACCTGATCTCCTTCTAGGACAAGGTGACCCACTTAGTGGATGAAGGAAGAGCTGTGGATGTTGTTTACCTACACTTTAGAAAAGCCTTTGACACCATTTCCCACAGCATTCTCCTGGAGAAACTGGCTGCTCATGGCTTGGATCAGCAAACACTTTGCTGGATAAAATGGTCTGTCTGGATGGCCAGGCCCAAAGAGTGGTGGTGAATGGAGTTGACAGCCAATCGCAAGTGGTGTTCCCCAAGGCTCAGTATTGCAGCCTGTTCCCTTTAACGTCGTTATCAATGATCTGGACAAGGGGATGAGTTAAGTTTGGAGATGACACCAAGTTAGGTGGGGCTATTGATCTGCTTGAAGGTCAGGAGGAGTTACAGAGGGATCTGGACAGGCTGGATCGAAGGGCCAGGACCAGTTGTATGACATTCAACAAAGCCAAATGCCGAGTCCTGCATTTGGGTCACAACAACTCCTGCAACACTACAGAGAACGGCTGAAAAGCTGCCACGTGAAAAAGGACCTGGGAGTGTTGGTTGACAGCTGGCTGAATGTAAGCCAGCAGTGTGCCCAGGTGGCCAAGAAGGCCAACAGCATCCTGGATTGCATCAGAAATAGTGTGGCCAGCAGGAGGAGGGAAGTGACTATCCCCCTGTATTTGGCACTAGTGAGGTCACACCTCAAATACTGTGTTCAATTTTGGGCCCCTGACTACAAAGAAGACATTTGAGGTGCTGGAGTGTGTCCAAAGAAGGACAACAAAGCTGAGGAGGGGTCTGGAGAGCAAGTCTACGAGAAGTGGCTGAGAGAACTGGTGTCGTTTAGTCTTGAGAAAAGGAAACTCAAGGATGACCTCATTACTCTTACAACTACCTGAAAGGAGGTTGTAGTGGGGAGTGGGGTGAGTCTTGGTCTTTTCTCCCAAGTAACAAGTGATAGGACAAGAGGAAATGGCCTCCAGTTGTGCCAAGGGAGGTTTACGTTGGATATTAGGAAAAATTTCTTTACAGAGAGGGTTGTAAATCACTGGAACAGGCTGGTCAGGGTGACAGGATGAGAGGAAATAGCCTAAAGTTGCTCCAGGGGAGATCTAGGTTAGATATCAGGAAGAACTTTACCGAGAGGGTTGTGAATCACTGGAACAGGCTGCTCAGGGAAGCGGTGGAGTCGCCATCCCTGGAGGTATTTAAAAGACATGTAGGTGTGGTGCTTCATGACATGGTTTAGTGGCGGACTTGGCAGTGCAGGTTAACAGTTGGACTTGATGATCATAATGGTCTGTTTCAAACTAAACGATTCTATGGTTCTAAGAGGGGAATGCAGGATTCAGCGAGGAGCTATAGGCCAGGGAGACTATTTTTCCAGTCCTGCACTAATAGCAAAAAACTGAAGTTTACCTCATTTCTGGTGGTGGAGGAGAAATGAGGAAGGCTATTTTAGTGGAATACAGTAAGAATAATTAAGTACACATAATTCACATAATTTACATGTGAAACAATCTGCGTTTCAGTATCAAAGCATTTTGCTTCCGGTATTATTAACATGAAATGTTACTCTACTTTGTAAATCATGCATGTTAAGTGTTAATAGTCTAGAAACTGCAGGTGCATCTCAAACCCCAGGAACCTGGATTGGGGATGCTCATGCAGAACTGGAAGATGACCAGGAATACTGATAAGGGAATTAGAATATTTCTTAGTGCTTGTCTGAAAAGTTATTTAGATAATGGATGGATCTGCCTCCCATTACTGTGGCAGTTATCAGTCTTTTTAACAAAGCATTTGGATGTCACAGTGCAGGAGGGTAATGATAATTTCAATAGCACTGGCTGGAAGTATTTCAGCTTATTTTAATTCTCAGAAGCTATCATAATCCTACTTGAACAGTAAAGGAAGGAGGTGAAATGTTGTAGTTTTGGTGTAAGTATTTCCCCTTTGATCTGGCAGAGCCGAATCCTGGACACATTTCCTTGATCAATGTGTCAAGCAGAAGAGAAGAGATAAGAACTTGAAAAAAATTGTGTGGGTGCATGTTGTGTGCATATGCGCTGACCTTCACCTGCCATTCTCAAAGCATGTCCTTTCCCCCCTCTCTTCTTGTTTGCCTTTCATTGTCTCTGAAAGGGTGATCTGGAGTAAGGCAATGCTTTCTGCTGCGATTGCTGCTATAGTAGTGCAACACTGGGTGTACGCACACTGCTGTCACTTTCTCTCCAAGCTCTACCCTGGCACAAATGAGGTACAGAACAGAGCTTACAGTCATTAAGCTTGAAACTCCTGAAGAAAGGACAAAGGTCATGAGAAGGTCCAAGGCAACACTTTTTCATAGGTTGCTGCCCACCATGGTCCCTCCTTTCCCACCAGACTCTTCACTTTTAACTCCCCACCTTCTGCCAGCAATTTCTTCACCCCCACTATTTGCTCTCTTCCTGAACTTTCCGTGATGCCTTTCTGAACTACACTGCAAGAGCAAACTCACAAAACACTTCCTGTCCCCTCCATGCACGACATGATTTTCTTGGGCTACTGTCATTACCAGCTTGTGGAGTTACTTTGAGCCTTGATGGCCCCCAGGATCTTTTGAGCTCTGCATCACTGCAATTCCTGCATTGCACCTCCTGATTACTATTGCTGCCATTTCTACAGTTTGATCTACCTCAAAGCCTCTGCCAAAACAACCAACAATTTCGCATGCCCTCTGCAGAGGAGGTAAGATGAGGAAAAGGGGTTAGGGAGAAAGGCAGCTAAATAAGAACAAAGTACTCCAGACTCCCGTCATAAGAAAAGGAAAAGGAAAAGGGAAAGGGAAAGGGAAAGGGAAAGGAAAGGAAAGGAAAGGAAAGGAAAGGAAAGGAAAGGAAAGGAAAGGAAAGGAAAGGAAAGGAAAGGAAAGGAAAGGAAAGGAAAGGAAAGGAAAGGAAAGGAAAGGAAAGGAAAGGAAAGGAAAGGAAAGGAAAGGAAAGGAAAGGAAAGGAAAGGAAAGGAAAGGAAAGGAAAGGAAAGGAAAGGAAAGGAAAGGAAAGGAAAGGAAAGGAAAGGAAAGGAAAGGAAAGGAAAGGAAAGGAAAGGAAAGGAAAGGAAAGGAAAGGAAAGGAAAGGAAAGGAAAGGAAAGGAAAGGAAAGGAAAGGAAAGGAAAGGAAAGGAAAGGAAAGGAAAGGAAAGGAAAGAGAAGCACGGTGAAGAGAAAAGAGAGAGGAAAAGGGAAAGGGAAAGGGGAAAGGAAAGGAAAGGAAAGGAAAGGAAAGGAAAGGAAAGGAAAGGAAAGGAAAGGAAAGGAATCCACCCACTGTGGGGACCTACTTTGATCTATCGATCCCTCTCTCGTTGGCATGTGAGGCCAGTAGTGCTGGCCTGCCTGCGTGGTAGGGAGCTTCAACCACCTGGTGCTGTGAAGACAGGCTTCCTCTGAGAGGTGGAAATGGTCAAGCAGGAGAGGACGTCTAAAGAGTTCCCTAAGAAGTTCCTGCCCTTCTTCCCTTTCCCAGATATGCTCCCTGTCTTGCTGGAGGGCTGCCATGCGAGCAGCTCCCCATGCTTCAGACACAACTCAGTGAGCTCTGCTCAGGACAAGTATGCCTGGACGATAAGCCAGCATGAGGCTGTCATTTTCTTGTCCTCTGCCACATCTCACCAGGAGAACTTCTATCTGATTAGGCTATGGCTTTCCACAAGGCCCCTTTTTTAGAGGGCTTTTGTAAGGAGATGTTTCAGAGGAGACATGTCACTCCAAGAGAGCATTTGGAGGCATAAAGGATAGCATGCAGAACCTTTATTTATTTTTAATATCTCAATGCAAAATGTGGCCAAAATGTCCCAGTGGAAAGAGAGCGGT